>NC_048579.1:11587565-11597565 GCF_013265735.2 Oncorhynchus mykiss
GTATCACTAAAGGACTAGTTTAACAGACCCCTGACTAGTATCACTAAAGGTCTAGGTTAACAGACCCCTGACTAGTATCACTAAAGGACTAGGTTAACAGACCCCTGACTACTGTCACTAAAGGACTAGTTTAACAGACCCCTGACTACTGTCACTATAGGACTAGGTTAACAGACCCCTGACTAGTATCACTATAGGACTAGTTTAACAGACCCCTGACTACTGTCACTATAGGACTAGGTTAACAGACCCCTGACTAGTATCACTAAAGGACTAGTTTAACAGACCCCTGACTAGTATCACTAAAGGACTAGTTTAACAGACCCCTGACTACTGTCACTATAGGACTAGGTTAACAGACCCCTGATCACTATAGGACTAGGTTAACATACCCCTGACTAGTATCACTAAAGGACTAGTTTAACAGACCCCTGACTACTGTCACTATAGGACTAGGTTAACAGACCCCTGACTAGTATCACTAAATGACTAGTTTAACAGACCCCTGACTAGTATCACTATATGACTAGGTTAACAGACCCCTGACTAGTATCACTATAGGACTAGGTTAACAGACCCCTGACTAGTATCACTATAGGACTAGGTTAACAGATCCCTGACTAGTATCACTATAGGACTAGGTTAACAGATCCCTGACTAGTATCACTATAGGACTAGGTTAACAGATCCCTGATCACTATAGGACTAGGTTAACAGACCCCTGATTAGTATCACTATAGGACTAGGTTAACAGACCCCTGACTACTGTCACTATAGGACTAGTTTAACAGACCCCTGACTAGTATCACTATAGGACTAGTTTAACAGACCCCTGACTAGTATCACTATAGGACTAGGTTAACAGACCCCTGACTAGTATCACTATATGACTAGTTTAACAGACCCCTGACTAGTATCACTATATGACTAGGTTAACAGACCCCTGACTAGTATCACTATAGGACTAGGTTAACAGACCCCTGACTAGTATCACTATAGGACTAGGTTAACAGATCCCTGACTAGTATCACTATAGGACTAGGTTAACAGATCCCTGACTAGTATCACTATAGGACTAGGTTAACAGATCCCTGATCACTATAGGACTAGGTTAACAGACCCCTGATTAGTATCACTATAGGACTAGGTTAACAGACCCCTGACTACTGTCACTATAGGACTAGTTTAACAGACCCCTGACTAGTATCACTATAGGACTAGTTTAACAGACCCCTGACTAGTATCACTATAGGACTAGGTTAACAGACCCCTGACTAGTATCACTATAGGACTAGGTTAACAGACCCCTGACTAGTATCACTATAGGACTAGGTTAACAGATCCCTGACTAGTATCACTATAGGACTAGGTTAACAGACCCCTGATTAGTATCACTATAGGACTAGGTTAACAGACCCCTGATTAGTATCACTATAGGACTAGGTTAACAGACCCCTGACTACTGTCACTATATGACTAGGTTAACAGACCCCTGACTACTGTCACTATAGGACTAGGTTAACAGACCCCTGACTACTGTCACTATAGGACTAGGTTAACAGACCCCTGATCACTATATGACTAGGTTAACAGACCCCTGATCACTATATGACTAGGTTAACAGACCCCTGATCACTATAGGACTAGGTTAACAGACCCCTGACTAGTATCACTATAGGACTAGGTTAACAGACCCCTGATCACTGTCATTATAGGACTAGGCCCTCCTTGATTTATCTTGGGCCCCCGGGCCCAGTGGAGCCTCACTACAGTGTAGTGTAGTCATACTATGGCCCATGCTGAGAGAACAGGACATTGCTGTCCTCCAGCAGTCGCTACCATCGTGTAACGGGGTAAGACAGGCTGGAATGGGTTTATACAGCTGGACCTGAACAATTTCTGTCCGATCCATATGGACACCATACCTGAGGAACGCCATACACCATACCTGAGGAACGCCATACACCATACCTGAGGAACGCCATACACCATACCGGAGGAACGACATACACCATACCGGAGGAACGACATACACCATACCGGAGGAACGCCATACACCATACCTGAGGAACGCCATACACCATACCTGAGGAACGCCATACACCATACCAGAGGAACGCCATGTAAGCTCACACACACTAGGTTACAGATGGTGTGTGTGCTCGTTTAAGGTTTTATGAGCTGCGTATATGTGCATGTTAGTGTGTGTGAGTCTACTTGCTTCTAAACTGTTTATGAATATGCCTGGCATGAGCAGTTAACTCTTTTCACCAGTTCTCTACAAACCTCAATAAAGACACTCGGCAGCTATTTTCTGCTACCAACTCTCACAATCTCGCGTCAGAATTAGGCGTTCGTCCATGTTAATCAAACCGTCAAATTTTCAAAGATGTTCCAAACTGTCAAATTTTCAAAGATGTTCCAAACTGTCAAATTTTCAAAGTGTTTTGAGTTCAGGCGTTAACTCTGAATGGTTAAGGTTTGAGATGGGCTTTGTTTTTGTTTTTCTCTTGTAAAAACAACTTTCTATTGCTGGATTCAAACTTGCAACCTTCTGAATCAGAGGCCAATGCTTACGCCCATCTCTGTCCATAACAATATCGCCAAACCAAAACATTCTTGCAAGTAAAAAGCTCTCAATGTGTTGCCCCCTAGTGGCCGGTTTCCACGTCATCTCCCAACATCCTCAGACATGGAGGGGCATCGGAAACTGACTTGTATCACCGGTGACCTGGCTGGTGTTATTCCTAGCCTGGCTAGCTGATTGTCTCTGCTTTCACTAATACACCGTTGGCTTCTGAAGAAGGCTACTCTATCGTTGTGTCAGCTTTCTGTAAAGACCAGCTAAAGCCCTGTGGCCTGAGACAAAGAACTCCCTGTACTTTAAGAGCTCTGGAGGTCATTGTTACTACACAGACACACACACACACACATTCTGTATTTGCACTCTCACTCCATCAATAGTGTCTGGTGAAGGGTTGGACTGCATAGACAAGACCCCCACCCCCCCTTTCCCCACACACTTCTCCTTCTGCGTGGTGAACTGGGCCTCCTTAATCCATTTTGTACCGTTGCACTTTACCTTCCATTAAACATTAACAGGTATTTTAGATGACATGGTTCCCCTACTGTCTCCCAGAGCGCTCCAACATCCTGCCATGTTCTCAGCCAGCCATGACACTACAGAGGCACGCACACACACACTAGTCCTAGTCTTGGTCAGAGAGGCAGCCAAGAACCCGATGGTAACTCTTGACAGATTTCCAGAGTTATTCTGTGGAGATGGGAGAACCTTCCAGAAGGACAACCATCTCTGCAGCACTCCACCAATCAGTCCTTTATGGACTAGTGCCCAGACAGAACCCACTCCTCAGTAAAAGGCGCATGACAGCCCGCTTGAAGTTTGCCAAAAGGCACCCATGAGAAACAAGATTCTCTGGTCTGAATGCAAACTGTCACATCTGGAAGAAACATGGCACCATTCCTATGGTGAAGCATGGTGGTGGCAGCATCAAGCTGTGGGGATGTTTTTCAGCGGGCGGGACTTGAATACTAGTCAGGATAGAGGGAAAGATAAATGGCGTAAAGTACAGCGAGATCCTTGATGAAAACCTGCTCCAGAGCACTCAGGATTTCAGACTGGGGTGAAGGTTCACCTTCTCACAGGACAACAACCCTGGCACACAGCCAAGCCAACTTTGGGACAAGTCTCTGAATGTCCTTGCGTGGCCCAGCCAGAGCCCGGACTTGAATCCAATCGAACATCTCTGGTGAGACCTGAAAAAAATAATTGCAGAGACACTCCCCTTCCATCCTGATGAAGCTTGAGATGATCTGCAGAGAAGAATGGGAGAAACTCCCCATATACACGTGTGCCAAGCTTGTATTGTCATACCCAAGAAGACTCGAGGCTGAAATCGCTGCCAAAGGTGCTTCCACAAAGTACTGAGTAATGGGTCTTATAATACTTATAGAAATGTGATATTTCAGTTTTTGTTTTTAATACATTAGAACACTTCTAGAACAGTTATTTTCTGTCTCATAATTGGGTATGATTTGTAGATTGAGAAAAAAAAATGGAATCCATTTTAGAACAAGGATGTAGCAAAATGTGGAAAAAGTTCAGGGGTTTGAATACTTTTCGAGTGCACTGTATGTGTGTGTGTGTGTACTTATCATGTTACAGTGTGGGGAGAGTCTCTGCCAGTTCATTAGATGTAAAGCTGCTCTCTGTTCATTACAGGAACTACATAACACAAGGAGTAATCCTGGGGGAGTACACACAGGTTTAGTCTAATCCTGCCCCAGACACACTGGGGAGATGGTCCTCTCGGAGCCCCTACTCCCCCCACAATCCTCATTACAGGACACCTGGGGCTACAGAGGGGTGACCAGTGTGTTTTCTGTCTGCATGCACATGTGTGTGTGTGTTCTTAATTCACATTAGAAGAAAGGTTGTACATAGTGTATAGTTCACCTTTCAGAGTGGAGGACATGACCTGTTAAATCCCTCAAATATGTCCTTGGACAGATGTCTGTCTAATAAGGTTTTGGGGCGGCAGGTAGCTTAGTGGTTAGAGTGTTGGGCCAGTAATCGAAAGGTTGCTGGATTGAATCCCTGAGCTGACAAGGTTTAAAAATCTATTGTTCTGCCCCTGAACAAGGCAATTAACCAACTGTTCCCCCGGTAGGCCGTCATTGTAAATAAGAACTTGTTTGTAACTGACCTGCCTAGTTAAATAAAGGTTAAACAAAGTTCGATATCAATAACAGGTTCATTGCCCTGATCCATCCAACAACCATTACCATACCAACCACTCCACTGTACTTCAGCCCATCAATGGATTGAGTCTTTGGTCTGAGTACATTGTCTCTCTCTCTCTCTCTCTCTCGCTCGCACACACACCACACAGTAACACTCTATAATGTCCTCTAACTGTCCCATGTAGTGACGAGACCTACCCAGGGGGCCTGTGACAAAACACTCAATGACAGGGAGGAACATAGTATTTTCTGAATCACATGAACTGTATACCACAACGTTGGTTCAGTTCAACCATGGAAATATCACCTTTCATGTGTGTGTCTCAATGTTCCTGTTCCAGAAAGACAAACAGACAGTAAACCGGAGTTGACCTGGTAACATGGCCTCCAGGCAGACAGATGACTTGACCTGGTAACATGGCCTCCAGGCAGACAGACGACTTGACCTGGTAACATGGCAGACAGATGACTTGACCTGGTAACATGGCAGACAGACGACTTGACCTGGTAACATGGCCTCCAGGCAGACAGACGACTTGACCTGGTAACATGGCCTCCAGGCAGACAGACGACTTGACCTGGTAACATGGCCTCCAGGCAGACAGATGACTTGACCTGGTAACATGGCCTCCAGGCAGATAGACGACTTGACCTGGTAACATGGCCTCCAGGCAGACAGACGACTTGACCTGGTAACATGGCCTCCAGGCAGACAGACGACTTGACCTGGTAACATGGCAGACAGACGACTTGACCTGGTAACATGGCCTCCAGGCAGACAGACGACTTGACCTGGTAACATGGCAGACAGACGACTTGACCTGGTAACATGGCCTCCAGGCAGACAGACGACTTGACCTGGTAACATGGCAGACAGATGACTTGACCTGGTAACATGGCAGACAGATGACTTGACCTGGTAACATGGCCTCCAGGCAGACAGATGACTTGACCTGGTAACATGGCCTCCAGGCAGACAGATGACTTGACCTGGTAACATGGCAGACAGAAGACTTGACCTGGTAACATGGCAGACAGACGACTTGACCTGGTAACATGGCAGACAGACGACTTGACCTGGTAACATGGCCTCCAGGCAGACAGACGACTTGACCTGGTAACATGCTCTCCAGGCAGACAGATGACTTGACCTGGTAACATGGCCTCTTGGCAGACAGACGACTTGACCTGGTAACATGCTCTCCAGGCAGGCCTAGGTCAGCTCTCGTGTGTGTGTGTGTGTGTGTGTGTGTGTGTGTGTGTGAATGCAGACATTGTCTGATAGCAATGAGGTGGAAAAGGGGTCCTTTGCCTCAAAGAAGAAGGAAAGAAGAGAGGAGATGATGGAGAAGGGAAGAGAGAGACGCTGAAAGTAGGTCAGGTGCTTAGGGGAAGGGTAAGGGGGATACCTAGTCAGTTGTACAACTGAATGCATTCAACTGAAATGTGTCTTCCGTATTTAACCCAACCCCTCTGAATCGGAGAGGTGCGGGGGGGCTGCCTTAATCGACACCCACGTCTTCGGCGCCCGGGGAGATGGGGAGGAATAGAAAAATAATACCCACAGAGCTCAGCTGGATGACTTAGAATCTGTGGAAGAAACACATTTGTTGAAGTGAGAGAATGAAACAGAATCTGTGGAAGAAACACATTTGTTGAAGTGAGAGAATGAAACAGAATCTGTGGAAGAAACACATTTGTTGAAGTGAGAGAATGAAACAGAATCTGTGGAAGAAACACATTTGTTGAAAGTGAGAGAATGAAACAGAATCTGTGGAAGAAACACATTTGTTGAAAGTGAGAGAACGAAGCAGAATGAGTGGAAGAAACAGACAATTGTTGAGAGAGGATTGGGTAATATGCTATGCACAGAGGCGTGTGTGTGTGAGTGTGTGTGTGTGTGTGTGTGTTAAGAACATTAGCTAGGCTGGAATATTTCTCTAAATCTACTTTATCCTCTAGATACCGCTGATCAGCAGATCTGCTCAAATCCTACATCTCTCTCTCTCTCACACACACACACACACACACACACACACATTGAAAAAAACGACATAACTGAATCCTCTCATCTAAGTGGGATTTGAGAGGCTTAGTTTTGTTTATTTAAATCTTTTAAATCTGAAAACACACACACACACATTATCGTGTAAGTACTGTATCAGTCACACATTCATAAGCAAAAACAAGCTCATTTGTTTCATACCTTTGAAATCTCTCACAAAAATCTACACACAACCAGAAACACACAACCATATACAGCAGTGCAGCACAAGACAATCTCTCTCTCTCTATCTCTTCCTCTCTTCCTCTCTTCCTCTCTCTCTCTCTCTCTCTCTCTCTCTCTCTCTCTATATCTTCCTCTCTTCCTCTCTGTCTCTCTCTCTCTCTCTCTCTCTCTCTCTCTGTCTCACTGTGATGGGAGTATTACATCTGGGGTGTGAACATAGACAAATAAAGAAGAGAGGGATCCATCGTGCTGGTGGGATGGGAATGGAGAGAGAGAGAGGGGGGCATGGGCAATCTGCCAACGCTGACGGAAAGCTGCTTAGCGCAACCAGTTGCCATGGATACAGTCAGGGGCAGCACCTTGTGTGTGAGAAAAAAAGAGAGCGAGAGAGAGGGAGAGGGAGGGAAAACCAACAGGCAAGCGTCAGACAGAACCAGTGAGGAAGTGAGAGAACACCAAGCTGCAGGACAGAGAGTGAGTGAGAGAGACAGAGGGAGCGTGAGAGAGACAGAGAGAGACAGCCAGAGCAAAAGAGGGATAGAGTGATAGCTAGAAGATGGAGGTTCAGTCAGAATGCATTGAGCCTCCTCCACCTCCACGCGATCCCCAGCCGCCAGGGAAGATCAACAAAGCAGCCTTCAAGCTGTTTGGAAAACGACGCTCCGGAATGGCCGGATTCTTCTCTTTCAGGAACAAAGGGGTCAACAGGAACGGGAATTCTGTGAATGTGAATTCTGTGGGGGATACTAATGAGCTCGTCAGGAGTAAAACGCATGATGGACTAACGAGCTTGGAACCAGACGGACAGAGAGGGGAGGAGTCCGGAATATCAGAGGCGGGACAGGTGAGGCCTCTCAGCAAATCACTGAGCTTCTTTTCGCTGCTCAGACGAGGAAGTGTGAGAGTCAATGAGAATACAGGGTTTGGGAGAAGGGGGAGGGGTTTAAAAGGCTTCTTCAGTAGTATGAAATGGCGGCGGAAGGAGAATGTGATGGCGGGAGAGGGGGAGGTAGCGGAGGTGAGAGAGGGGGAAGTGATTCTAACAGAAGAAGTGAAAGACATCACTCTGACCTTCGAACCCCAGCCCCGCCTGCCCCTGGAGGATCATGGTAGCTCGGAGGCTGAGAAAAACACAGAATCGGCAGGAACCTCTCCCTCCAACAACGCCACGACACCACTTACGCAATCAATCGCCTTGACGACAAACCTGTCAGAATCGCTCTATACGCCATCCCCCTCCCCTCTCCGCACCGTTCTCCACTCAAAACCCATAACGTCAATTGCCTCTGTAACGGCCATCCCCCCTCTGGATCAGTGTGACCCCCCCTCCGAACCCTCAGTAGACCGGCTCTGTTCAGTCCTCTTCACTGACGTCACTTCACTCAAGAGCTTCGATTCACTGACGGGGTGCGGTGACATCATCGCAGACGCAGAGGAGGAGGGGGCAGGAAACGGGGGAGGAGGAGTAGGAAGTGCTACTAGCAGTAGCACTAGTAGTGGAGAAGGAGGAGGAGGAGGAGGAGTACGAAGCTCCATTAATACCCATGTCACCCCTTCCACCCCTACCTCCACCTCCGCTACTGCCTCTACCCCTGGCCCCCTCCCTGCCAGAGCACGGTTGATGCCCTCTCACTCTGCCCCGACTCAACAGCCCTCTGGCAGCGGCGTGGTGGCCTACATGGGGGGTGGGGAGGAGATGGCCAGCCCTGACGGGGTGGACGACGCAGACATGCAGGGGCTCTGGCACATGCTCCCCTCTGGGGGAGAAAACTCCCCCACTTTCCTCCGATCCAACTCTCACCTGGCTCCCCTGAGGGGTACAGAGCGGAAATTCACCCAGGTCAAGTCTCTGGGACTCAGCAAGATCCCTGTAGTGGGGGGAGGAAGGGTGACTAAACTCCCCACTCACGCCGCTTGCCAAACCTCCTCGCCCAATGAGAAGGAGACTAAGGAGGAAGTCCCACCCCAACAGGATGTCCCGGCTCTTAGGGATGAGGGCTACTGGGATACGCCCTCTGCAACCCCCACGGCAACGCCTGACAACGGCTTCCTGCGGAACCAGAGGCTTGGCCTAATGTGTGACAGCTGCTCTGGCGATGCACTCTACGACCTCTACAACGAGGAATTGGAAAGATCTGATGACGAGGAAGAGGAAGAAGATCTGATGAGTACTCCTTCCACCTCTGCATGTGAGTACAAACTCAGCCCTCTGGCCCGGACTACTCCTCCTTTCTCCTCCTCCTCTTCCTCTTTCCACTCGATGAAGGGAAGCACTAGCCTTCCCCGCGAGTCCAAAATCCCTCTTAGTGTCAGACAGACCACACCCCCTCACTCTGTTAGCCAATCAGCTCTTTCCTCTGTCCACGCAACTGCTCCTCCCTCTGACACACCCAGCCATGCCCCTCCCCCAGTCCGGACCAGAATCCCTGTCTCCAAGGTGCCAGTCCGTCGCCCTGGGAACAAGGCCGGCAACGCTACACCAGGGCCAGCCCCCAGGAAGTAGCTTTGGACCAGGCAGCCATGAACTATGGTGTCTTTGGACTAAACCTGTGTACACCATCACTGGTCTAATGTGTAAGACATTGCTGGACTGGTGGGTTGTGGAAGGCATCAGACAATGATAGACAGAAGAGCTCTGAGCAACACTCCCATTGGATCCTAGTGGGTCACAACAAAACTAAATAAACTTTGGGTGGCAAAGAAAGTTTGACATACTGTAACCACTGAACATAAGTGTTCAACATCACTGGACATGCGTGTTCAACATCACTGGACGTGTGTGTTCAACATCACTGGACGTGTGTGTACAACATCACTGGACGTGTGTGTACAACATCACTGGACGTGTGTGTATAACATCACTGGACGTGTGTGTACAACATCACTGGACGTGTGTGTACAACGTCACTGGACGTGTGTGTTCAACATCACTGGACGTGTGTGTACAACATCACTGGACGTGTGTGTACAACATCACTGGACGTGTGTGTATAACATCACTGGACG
>NC_048579.1:11602565-11657565 GCF_013265735.2 Oncorhynchus mykiss
GGGGGGAGAAGAGTGAGGGGTAGGGAGGAGAAGAGTGAGGGGTAGGGAGGAGTAGGGAGGAGAAGAGTGAGGGGTAGGGAGGAGAAGAGTGAGGGGTAGGGAGGAGAAGAGTGAGGGGTAGGGAGGAGAAGAGTGAGGGGTAGGGAGGAGAAGAGTGAGGGGTAGGGGGGAGAAGAGTGAGGGGTAGGGAGGAGAAGAGTGAGGGGTAGGGGGGAGAAGAGTGAGGGGTAGGGAGGAGAAGAGTGAGGGGTAGGGAGGAGAAGAGTGAGGGGTATGGAGGAGAAGAGTGAGGGGTAGGGAGGAGAAGAGTGAGGGGTAGGGAGGAGAAGAGTGAGGGGTAGGGGGGAGAAGAGTGAGGGGTAGGGAGGAGAAGAGTGAGGGGTAGGGAGGAGAAGAGTGAGGGGTAGGGGGGAGAAGAGTGAGGGGTAGGGAGGAGAAGAGTGAGGGGTAGGGAGGAGAAGAGTGAGGGGTAGGGAGGAGAAGAGTGAGGGGTATGGAGGAGAAGAGTGAGGGGTAGGGAGGAGAAGAGTGTGTTTGTAAGTGTGCGTGTGTGTGTGAGAATCTGCATCATGTAGAAGAATTATACCTGCATGACTATTCAGGTCAGACTGTACTGATGATGATGATATACTCAACCAATAAGGCAGGAGAGGGTGTGGTATATGGCCAATATACCACGGCTTAGGGGTAGTGGTACACACAACGCAATACGGAGTGCCTGGATACAGCTCTCAGCCGTGGTATGTTGGCCATTAGGGTTGAGAAGTAATATATTACAAAAAAAATGTAACTGTAATCTGTTACGTTACCAGCAAAAAAATATATTGTAATCAGATTACATATACTTTTGAGAAACTAGATGATTACTTCGAGGATCGCTTTTAAATTCAGAAAGGATGTTTGCGAAAAAAAAATCTTTTGACACTGTTTTTCTCAATTACATTCAAATCAGCATTGAAAAAAGGCGCAAGTTTAAGTGTGTTCCACCTGAGCGAGTCTGATCACAAGTCAGAGACCACTATGATGACACCAAATGTGTTTGATTGATTGCAGGGAAAGAGCAGGAATAGGCTTTTGTAGGCTACAGTCCAAGCTATGTCTTCCAATGGTGTGACTGCTGTCGGCATCCAAAGATTATCCAACTTGAATAGACGCTTGGAGGTAAGGATGATATCAGTGGTGTAGTCTACAGTGATACGGATATCACTCATTATTGATATCTACATAGCGCATAGCGCTGCTCTCTCATTTAGCTATTTGCGCCTTACGGATTGTTGTTGTTGTTGTGGATGGCTGTTCAAAAATCTAAATGTGTATTTAAACCCAATAATGGTTGAATTCAAGAAGTTTAAGTTGCCTATCAATCATTGTTTTTGAAACTAGCCAGGGAAAAATGTGCTCTTGCAACAGCTGCATAGTGTGGATCCCAGCCTATGGAATAACAGCTGTATAGTGTGGATCCCAGCCTATGGAATAACAGCTGTATAGTGTGGATCCCAGCCTATGGAACAACAGCTGCATAGTGCAGATCCCAGCCTATGGAATAACAGCTGCATAGTGTGGATCCCAGCCTATGGAATAACAGCTGTATAGTGTGAATCCCAGCCTATGGAATAACAGCTGTATAGTGTGGATCCCAGCCTATGGAATAACAGCTGTATAGTGTGGATCCCAGCCTATGGAATAACAGCTGCATAGTGTGGATCCCAGCCTATAGAATAACAGCTGCATAGTGCAGATCCCAGCCTATAGAATAACAGCTGTAGAGTGTGGATCCCAGCCTATGGAATAACAGCTGCATAGTGCAGATCCCAGCCTATAGAATAACAGCTGTAGAGTGCAGATCCCAGCCTATAGAATAACAGCTGCATAGTGAGGATCCCAGCCTTTGGAATAAAAGTGGGGCTTTTATTGCTCAATCTAATTCAGGCTGATAAAAACATTAAATTCATAGGCTTAATGGACACGTGTTCAAACTCACACACTTTTGACAGACTTAATAGGGGAATCTGTAGTTGCTACATCCATTTTTGGACTGATTTTGGCTGATTTTTAATGGAATATCTACATAGGCGTACAGAGGCCCATTTATCTGCAACCAGATACTCAACTAGTCTGAAGAAGGCCAGTTTTTTTGCTTCTTTAATCAGAACAACCGTTTTCAGCTGTGCTAACATAATTGCAAAAGGGGTTTTCTAATGATCATTTGGCCTTTTAAAAATGATAAACTTGGATGAGCTAACACAACGTGCCATTGGAACACAGGAGTGATGGTTAATGATAATGGGCCTCTGTATACCTACGTAGATATTCCATTAAAAATCTACCGTTTCCAGCTACAATAGTCATTTACAACATTAACAATGTCTACACTGTATTTCTGATCAATTTTATGTTATTTTAATGGACAAAAAATGAGATTTTCTTTCAAAACAAGGACATTTCTAAGTGACCCCAAAGATTTGAACGGTATCCAAAGATTATCCAACTTTAATAATATATAGACTTTGTGTATATATATATATACACACAAAGTCTATCAGAATCAATGGATTTATATATATATATATCCATTGATTATTGAAGAATATAATTTAGAATTGCCTAATGAGTAATGAGCCTAGTTCAACTGTCACACTCCATGAGAACCCATATATATGTATATACACACGCTTGTTTTTCTCCAGTGTTTGTAAAGATTGTGAATGTAAACTATCCCTGTAAATCAAATCAAATGTTATTTGTCACATGCTGAATACAACAGGTGTAGTAGACCTTACAGTGAAATGCTGAATACAGCAGGTGTAGACCTCACAGTGAAATGCTGAATACAACAGGTGTAGTAGACCTCACAGTGAAATGCTGAATACAACAGGTGTAGTAGACCTCACAGTGAAATGCTGAATACAACAGGTGTAGTAGACCTTACAGTGAAATGCTGAATACAGCAGGTGTAGTAGACCTCACAGTGAAATGCTGAATACAGCAGGTGTAGTAGACCTCACAGTGAAATGCTGAATACAACAGGTGTAGTAGACCTCACAGTGAAATGCTGAATACAACAGGTGTAGTAGACCTTACAGTGAAATGCTGAATACAGCAGGTGTAGTAGACCTCACAGTGAAATGCTGAATACAACAGGTGTAGTAGACCTTACAGTGAAATGCTGAATACTGCAGGTGTAGTAGACCTTACAGTGAAATGCTGAATACAACAGGTGTAGTAGACCTTACAGTGAAATGCCGAATACAGCAGGTGTAGTAGACCTCACAGTGAAATGCTGAATACAACAGGTGTAGTAGACCTTACAGTGAAATGCTGAATACTGCAGGTGTAGTAGACCTTACAGTGAAATGCTGAATACAGCAGGTGTAGTAGACCTCACAGTGAAATGCTGAATACAGCAGGTGTAGTAGACCTCACAGTGAAATGCTGAATACAACAGGTGTAGTAGACCTCACAGTGAAATGCTGAATACAACAGGTGTAGTAGACCTTACAGTGAAATGCTGAATACAGCAGGTGTAGTAGACCTCACAGTGAAATGCTGAATACAACAGGTGTAGTAGACCTTACAGTGAAATGCTGAATACTGCAGGTGTAGTAGACCTTACAGTGAAATGCTGAATACAACAGGTGTAGTAGACCTTACAGTGAAATGCCGAATACAGCAGGTGTAGTAGACCTCACAGTGAAATGCCGAATACAGCAGGTGTAGACCTCACAGTGAAATGCTGAATACAGCAGGTGTAGTAGACCTTACAGTGAAATGCTGAATACAACAGGTGTAGTAGACCTTACAGTGAAATGCTGAATACAACAGGTGTAGTAGACCTTACAGTGAAATGCTGAATACAACAGGTGTAGTAGACCTTACAGTGAAATGTTGAATACAGCAGGTGTAGTAGACCTCACAGTGAAATGCTGAATACAACAGGTGTAGTAGACCTTACAGTGAAATGTTGAATACAGCAGGTGTAGACCTCACAGTGAAATGCTGAATACAGCAGGTGTAGACCTCACAGTGAAATGCTGAATACAGCAGGTGTAGACCTCACAGTGAAATGCTGAATACAGCAGGTGTAGACCTCACAGTGAAATGCTGAATACAGCAGGTGTAGACCTCACAGTGAAATGCTGAATACAGCAGGTGTAGACCTCACAGTGAAATGCTTACTTACAAGCCCCTTAACCAACAATGTAGTTAAATTTTTTAATATTTTTAATAAAATAAATATACCCCAAAAAAGCCTCAAAATGTTTAAAACAATAAGAGTGGGTACATTTCTCCAGACCCATCCCTTAGCTTTTTACCAAAACAGAGACGGGGTGGCCGCTGTTATTGTTTCATCTGTGGACTTGCCCTTTAAACAGCTGCATATTATCAAGATATGAAAGTTTCACCAACTAAAAGGTAAATAATAGGCCTACAGCAAATGCAGCATATTGCATTCATTTTTCACATGTAAATAGCTCTGTTCAGTAGTGCTCAAAGCATACCACTCCATGAGCGCAGCATTCATTTTTCACATGTAAATAGCTCTGTTCAGTAGTGCTCAAAGCATACCACTCCATGAGCGCAGCATTCATTTTTCACATGTAAATAGCACTGTTCAGTAGTGCTCAAAGCATACCACTCCATGAGCGCAGCATTCATTTTTCACATGTAAATAGCTCTGTTCAGTAGTGCTCAAAGCATGCCACTCCATGAGCGCAGCATTCATTTTTCACATGTAAATAGCTCTGTTCAGTAGTGCTCAAAGCATACCACTCCATGAGCGCAGCATTCATTTTTCACATGTAAATAGCTCTGTTCAGTAGTGCTCAAAGCATACCACTCCATGAGCGCAGCATTCATTTTTCACATGTAAATAGCACTGTTCAGTAGTGCTCAAAGCATACCACTCCATGAGCGCAGCATTCATTTTTCACATGTAAATAGCTCTGTTCAGTAGTGCTCAAAGCATGCCATTCCATGAGCGCAGCATTCATTTTTCACATGTAAATAGCTCTGTTCAGTAGTGCTCAAAGCATACCACTCCATGAGCGCAGCATTCATTTTTCACATGTAAATAGCTCTGTTCAGTAGTGCTCAAAGCATACCACTCCATGAGCGCAGCATTCATTTTTCACATGTAAATAGCTCTGTTCAGTAGTGCTCAAAGCATACCACTCCATGAGCGCAGCATTCATTTTTCACATGTAAATAGCTCTGTTCAGTAGTGCTCAAAGCATACCACTCCATGAGCGCAGCATTCATTTTTCACATGTAAATAGCTCTGTTCAGTAGTGCTCAAAGCATACCACTCCATGAGCGCAGCATTCATTTTTCACATGTAAATAGCTCTGTTCAGTAGTGCTCAAAGCATGCCATTCCATGAGCGCAGCATTCATTTTTCAACTGGAGTCAATGAGCCCAATCAGTCCTCCATATGACAACAAAATAATAAACAACAAAGTAGGGCTGGCAAATTAGTCCTTAGTTTTGGGGTTATGCTCAAGTAAAACAATTTGGCTAATCTATTCTTCCATATTTCCAAGTCCTGTTCTTGAAGATCAAGGGCTATAACATTTATTGTAATGACTGTAATTCTGATAGACTTTGGTTTTTAATGTAAAGATATAATCTTATTATTTATTATATGTAGTAGAAAGCGATGGGTTAGAAGAATCCTACATAACCAACCCATAACGTAAAATGTAACATCCACATATGGCCAGCTATGTAAACTTTAACATTGATTTATCCTACAATAGATGTGGTTCAATTTGTAACAGACATTTTTGTTTTCTTAAGGATGAAAGTAATCTAAAAGTAACTGAATGTAATCAGATTACGTTACTGACTTTGGGTAATCCAAAAGTTACGTTACTGATTACAATTTTGGACAGGTAACTATAGTAACGGATTACATTTGGAAAGTAACCTACCCAAGCCTGTTGGTCATATACCACAACCCCCCAGGTGCCTTTTACTGCTGTTATAAAATGGTCACCAAGGTAATTAAAGCAGTAACAAAACGTGTTTTGTCACACCCATCTTTCACCTTTCAGCCAATCAGCATTCAGGGCTTGAACCACCCAGTTTATAATAGATAATATACTCTTTTGGATAAAACCACCAGGTAACAATGACAGCAGTTCTCTCCTCCTGTCATCTTTTTCTCCATCATTACATCCCCAGGGGTAACTGGCCTTGCTTCTATAAAACCTCACCACTGATTTCCCCCTGATTGTGTGCGTGTGCGTGTGTGTGCGTGTGCGTGTGCGTGTGCGTGTGTGTGTGTGTGTGTGTGTATTCGACAATGTGGATGCATACGTGTGTGTCCGTGCATGCACTCCCGTTTGTGTGTGTGTGTGTGTGTGTGTGTGTGTGCGTGCTTGAGGCCCATTCAAAAAAGATGCCCCCCGCATTTCGCAGGGTAGCCTCACCACAGATGTTTCCTTGGCAACCCCACTAGGTCATCCAATGAGAAGAGGGGGCTGGGCAAGGAGGGAGAGGAGGGGGGAGGCAGGAGGGGGCGCTGACACAGAGAATCTAAGAGACTTGATTGGAGTTGGACTGGTGCAGTGAAACACACACATACACACACACCTTCAAAGCATGCACATTTCAACTTTCAGAGCTGTTTTGTAGTAATGTGGTGCCTACCTGTATTTCCTTAAATATTTATTTAACAATACATGCCATTGAAAAATCTGAATATTTCATGACATCATTTTTGTCAGTTGGTCCCCAACAGAAGGTGATGTGTTGGACACTGTCACTCATATAGATATAGAGGTCTATAGAGCCTGTCTGTATTCCAGATTTCTGGAACTCTTAGCTTACCTGTGTAATATTGACATAAGCTCAGAAACACCTGTTTTTTCAAACATCATCCTGTTTAATCAGTTGCTGTGCTGATCAATGGACGGTTCATTACCTCTGTCAAATGAATGTGTAGCTTATAGTTAGTTATCTTTGCACTTCTATTTATTTGGGGACGCAACGATAATACACATTTACAATAGGCCTATGTCTAAAAAGACATACAGCCAAATGATATATAAACTGAGTATACTACACATTAAGAATGCTCTTTCCATGACACAGTAGACTGACCAGGTAAAATCTATGATCCCTTATTAATGTCAGCTGTGAAATCCATTTTAATCAGTGTAGATGAAGGAGACAGGTTAAAGGAATATTTTTTTAAGCCTTGAGACATGGATTGTGTAAATGTGCCATTCAGAGAGAGAATGGGAAAGACTATATATAGTTTATTTATTCAACTGGGCAGGTCAGTTAAGAACACATTTTTATTTTCAATGACGGCCTAGGAACAGTGGGTTAACTGCCTTGTTCAGGGGCAGAACGACAGATTTTTACCTTGTCAGCTCAGGGATTCAATCTTGAAACCTATCGGTTAACAAGTCCAACACTCTAACCACTAGGCTACCTGCCGCCCCATATGCCTTTGAACTGGGTAAGTACCAAGCACACCAGTGCTTGTCAAGAACTTAACACTGCTGGGTTTTTCACTCAACAGTTTCCTGTGTGAATCAAGAATTGTTCACCATCCAGCCAACTAGACACA
The DNA here is from genome assembly GCF_013265735.2 of Oncorhynchus mykiss. Classification (NCBI taxonomy): domain Eukaryota; kingdom Metazoa; phylum Chordata; class Actinopteri; order Salmoniformes; family Salmonidae; genus Oncorhynchus; species Oncorhynchus mykiss. The sequence continues at coordinate 11,610,145 of NC_048579.1, forward strand.
GCTGTGGGAGGCATTGGAGTCAACATGGGCCATGCCCCAACAAATTGAAGCTGCTCTGAGGGCAAACCTGTGGATGCAACTCAATATTAGGAAGGTGTTCCTTACGTTTGGTTTACTCAGTGTAAATATGAAAACAGATGGGAGTACTCATAGATCTGGAACAGACTATACAGTACATACTGTATGTGCTGCTGATAGTGTGCGATTTACTGCGTGCATATTAATAAGTGTACGTCATTTGTCAGATGCACGTGGGCCAGCTTGAAACATTTCTTAGCTTCTCAAATGACACAAAGCGGAGCCTGAAAAGGATACATTTTTACAACCTGCGCAATTTATCTTGCGCATTTGTACCGTAGGGATGGCGTGCTTCTGACGGATGACGGCAAAGACCTCTTCCTTGAGAGTTTGAGCGTGTACCTGTGCGTGTCGGTGTGTGTCGGGAAAGGTAGAGGGTGTCAAAAACTGTGTAAGAAAGAGAATGGTCAAAATATCCGGTTCGCGAATCCAGGACCACTCTATGTATATGGACCGTCTGGTTATGACGTTCGTTTCAAAATGTTTTCATTCATTCACTCAGTGCTGATTGAATGATTTGTTCTCCTGCTTGGTTAAAATAGTCTAAAACAGTTCATGTGTTGAAAACTGTTACATTTACTCACATAGCTAACCAAGTTAGCATGGCAGTTTCTTTGGACCGCACAGATCGCGCAAGCAATGATCATTATTATGTAATTTTTGCTTGACTTTGCGTTGTGTGCAAACTGCACCCGTGCTACTTCTAACTTATGGATAACGACGTCAGTTTTTTGGGGACACATTGAAAAGTAACTTAACATTGTTGATCAGTCAGCACAAGTTTGGATTAAAATGACAATAAGAAAATTGCATTGCCATAAGAGGGAGCATACTGAGTTAATGCGCAAGGTAAGGGCTAGAATTTGTTCGGGATCTTCAAGCACACACTAGAGCAATTACATAACATTGGTACAACCCTTCAGACAGTAGTAATAAAATAGATTTCTGTACAAAATAATCATTTTTTTGGGACAGTTTCAGCTCATATAAGACTATAATGTGCCCAGTGTGTCTGGGGAGTAGACTCAGACTGTCTGAATACAGGACAAGATCGCCCTCTAGTCGTTCTAAAATGATACTGCTGGTTCTGAGCACATGGATGGACAACGCCATCGGTCACATGACCACACATATTAATGTGGTTATTACCTGTAGTTGGGTAGCAGGCCTAGCTGATGTTGGTGATAACTTTACTGTAGGTCAGTGTGGTGTCAGTATTGAAGGGTCCTACAATTCCATCCGTCAACCCAGCAGAAAATGCCACTGTTGTAATGAAATCCCACAAGGAGGGTCACGCACCCTCCAGGATAAGATTTACAGATTTGTTTTTGATAGCGCCTCCTTCAAGCTATGAAGGATGATGTTCCCTGTGCACGCAGCAATGGGACGAAGGGGTGTGGGGGGGGTGGGACTTGCTTGGGTCAAGAAACATGAGCCATGGACATTAGACCGGTGGAAATCTGTCTTTTTGTCTGATGAGTCCAAATGTGAGATTTTTGGTTCCAACCGCTGTGTCTTTGTGAGACGCAGAGTGTGTGAATGGATGATTGATCTCCGCTTGTGTGGTTCCCACGCTGAAGCATGGAGGAGGTGTGATGGTGTGGGGGTGCTTTACTGGTGACACTGTCTCTGGTATATTACAGAATTCAAAGGCACACCTAACCAGCATGGCTACCACAGCATTCTGCACAAATACACCATCCCATCTGGTTTGCGCTTAGTTGGACTATCATTTGTTTTTCAACAGGACAATGACTCAAAATACACCTCCAGGCTGTGTAAGGGCTATTTTACCAAGAAGGAGAGTGATGGTGTGCTGCATCAGATGACCTGGCCTTCACAATCGCCCGTCCTAAACCAAATTGAGATGGTTTTTGGATGAGTTGGACCCGGACTTGAACCTGATCGAACATCTCTGGAGAGTCCTGAAAATAGCTGTGCAGCGACACTCCCCATCCAACCTGACAAAGCTTGAGAGGATCTGCAGAGAAGAATGGGAGAGACTCCCCAAATACAGGTGTGCCAAGCTTATAGCATCATACCCAAAAGACTCCAGGCTGTAATCTCTGCCAAAGGTGCTTCAACAAAGTACTGAGTAATGGGTCTGAATACTTAAGTAAAATGTGATATTTCAGTTTTATTTTTAATAAATGTTCAAAAATGTCTAAAAAACAGTTTTTGCTTTGTCATTATGGTGTATTGTGTGTAGATTGATGAGAGAACATTGTTTCTCACTGTGCTCCACAGATAAACCAACCATAGAAAAAAATAACAGTAGCCATCTACCGGAGCAGAAAGGCCGTCTGTAATCAGCAGCTGAAACCTGGAGAGCGAGTGTTGCTCCAGAGAGATCCAGGTGGCCAGGTTGGTTTAATATCTTTCTAATTATTGTTGTATTCTGCCCAAGGGTTCATTTCCCTAATGTGTCGTAGCTAACAGTAGAACAGCAAAATGCTTTATTTGACAAAGTTGTTTTTCACACATCAACAATTTACTGTCACACATCGAGTTGATCATTTATTTTCTTGCGTGGCTGGGTTGTTGAGGAAAACAATGTTAGATACAGGTTGGAGGTTTAGGGGGAAACTCTCCCTGTATATTGATCGAGGGTCAAATAATGAAAAAAAAATACACTTCTCTTTCCAGTCTTCTGTCTGTTTGATGAGCAGAAGGATTTGCTGATCCTGGTGTTTTTTGAGAAGATCCCAGACCACCAGCTCTCACCCTACCACCACATGAGGAGGCTGGTGAAGAGACGCACCTACCTGAGCTGGCCCAGAGCTGGGGAACACACCGGAGTCTTCTGGCACAAACTCTGGGCTGCTCTGGAGGCCAGGGACTGTCCTGCTGTGGAGAACCCCATCCTCACCGGAGTGGAGAGAACGTGACATAGACAACTGTCCTGCTGTGGAGAACCCCATCCTCACCAGAGTGGAGAGAACGTGACATAGACAACTGTCCTGCTGTGGAGAACCCCATCCTCACCGGAGTGGAGAGAACGTGACATAGACAACTGTCCTGCTGTGGAGAACCCCATCCTCACCGGAGTGGAGAGAACGTGACATAGACAACTGTCCTGCTGTGGAGAACCCCATCCTCACCAGAGTGGAGAGAACGTGACATAGACAACTGTCCTGCTGTGGAGAACCCCATCCTCACCAGAGTGGAGAGAACGTGACATAGACAACTGTCCTGCTGTGGAGAACCCCATCCTCACCAGAGTAGAGAGAACGTGACATAGACAACTGTCCTGCTGTGGAGAACCCCATCCTCACCAGAGTGGAGAGAACGTGACATAGACAACTGTCCTGCTGTGGAGAACCCCATCCTCACCAGAGTGGAGAGAACGTGACATAGACAACTGTCCTGCTGTGGAGAACCCCATCCTCACCGGAGTGGAGAGAACGTGACATAGACAACTGTCCTGCTGTGGAGAACCCCATCCTCACCGGAGTGGAGAGAACGTGACATAGACAACTGTCCTGCTGTGGAGAACCCCATCCTCACCGGAGTGGAGAGAACGTGACATAGACAACTGTCCTGCTGTGGAGAACCCCATCCTCACCGGAGTGGAGAGAACGTGACATAGACAACTGTCCTGCTGTGGAGAACCCCATCCTCACCAGAGTGGAGAGAACGTGACATAGACAACTGTCCTGCTGTGGAGAACCCCATCCTCACCAGAGTGGAGAGAACGTGACATAGACAACTGTCCTGCTGTGGAGAACCCCATCCTCACCGGAGTGGAGAGAACGTGACATAGACAACTGTCCTGCTGTGGAGAACCCCATCCTCACCGGAGTGGAGAGAACGTGACATAGACAACTGTCCTGCTGTGGAGAACCCCATCCTCACCGGAGTGGAGAGAACGTGACATAGACAACTGTCCTGCTGTGGAGAACCCCATCCTCACCAGAGTGGAGAGAACGTGACATAGACAACTGTCCTGCTGTGGAGAACCCCATCCTCACCAGAGTGGAGAGAACGTGACATAGACAACTGTCCTGCTGTGGAGAACCCCATCCTCACCAGAGTAGAGAGAACGTGACATAGACAACTGTCCTGCTGTGGAGAACCCCATCCTCACCAGAGTGGAGAGAACGTGACATAGACAACTGTCCTGCTGTGGAGAACCCCATCCTCACCAGAGTGGAGAGAACGTGACATAGACAACTGTCCTGCTGTGGAGAACCCCATCCTCACCAGAGTGGAGAGAACGTGACATAGACAACTGTCCTGCTGTGGAGAACCCCATCCTCACCGGAGTGGAGAGAACGTGACATAGACAACTGTCCTGCTGTGGAGAACCCCATCCTCACCGGAGTGGAGAGAACGTGACATAGACAACTGTCCTGCTGTGGAGAACCCCATCCTCACCGGAGTGGAGAGAACGTGACATAGACAACTGTCCTGCTGTGGAGAACCCCATCCTCACCAGAGTGGAGAGAACGTGACATAGACAACTGTCCTGCTGTGGAGAACCCCATCCTCACCAGAGTGGAGAGAACGTGACATAGACAACTGTCCTGCTGTGGAGAACCCCATCCTCACCGGAGTGGAGAGAACGTGACATAGACAACTGTCCTGCTGTGGAGAACCCCATCCTCACCAGAGTGGAGAGAACGTGACATAGACAACTGTCCTGCTGTGGAGAACCCCATCCTCACCAGAGTGGAGAGAACGTGACATAGACAACTGTCCTGCTGTGGAGAACCCCATCCTCACCGGAGTGGAGAGAACGTGACATAGACAACTGTCCTGCTGTGGAGAACCCCATCCTCACCGGAGTGGAGAGAACGTGACATAGATAACTGTCCTGCTGTGGAGAACCCCATCCTCACCAGAGTGGAGAGAACGTGACATAGACAACCTGCTGTGGAGAACCCCATCCTCACCAGAGTGGAGAGAACGTGACATAGACAACTGTCCTGCTGTGGAGAACCCCATCCTCACCAGAGTGGAGAGAACGTGACATAGACAACTGTCCTGCTGTGGAGAACCCCATCCTCACCGGAGTGGAGAGAACGTGACATAGACAACTGTCCTGCTGTGGAGAACCCCATCCTCACCGGAGTGGAGAGAACGTGACATAGACAACTGTCCTGCTGTGGAGAACCCCATCCTCACCGGAGTGGAGAGAACGTGACATAGACAACTGTCCTGCTGTGGAGAACCCCATCCTCACCAGAGTGGAGAGAACGTGACATAGACAACTGTCCTGCTGTGGAGAACCCCATCCTCACCGGAGTGGAGAGAACGTGACATAGACAACTGTCCTGCTGTGGAGAACCCCATCCTCACCGGAGTGGAGAGAACGTGACATAGACAACTGTCCTGCTGTGGAGAACCCCATCCTCACCGGAGTGGAGAGAACGTGACATAGACAACTGTCCTGCTGTGGAGAACCCCATCCTCACCAGAGTGGAGAGAACGTGACATAGACAACTGTCCTGCTGTGGAGAACCCCATCCTCACCAGAGTGGAGAGAACGTGACATAGACAACTGTCCTGCTGTGGAGAACCCCATCCTCACCGGAGTGGAGAGAACGTGACATAGACAACTGTCCTGCTGTGGAGAACCCCATCCTCACCAGAGTGGAGAGAACGTGACATAGACAACTGTCCTGCTGTGGAGAACCCCATCCTCACCAGAGTGGAGAGAACGTGACATAGACAACTGTCCTGCTGTGGAGAACCCCATCCTCACCGGAGTGGAGAGAACGTGACATAGACAACTGTCCTGCTGTGGAGAACCCCATCCTCACCGGAGTGGAGAGAACGTGACATAGATAACTGTCCTGCTGTGGAGAACCCCATCCTCACCAGAGTGGAGAGAACGTGACATAGACAACCTGCTGTGGAGAACCCCATCCTCACCAGAGTGGAGAGAACGTGACATAGACAACTGTCCTGCTGTGGAGAACCCCATCCTCACCAGAGTGGAGAGAACGTGACATAGACAACTGTCCTGCTGTGGAGAACCCCATCCTCACCGGAGTGGAGAGAACGTGACATAGACAACTGTCCTGCTGTGGAGAACCCCATCCTCACCGGAGTGGAGAGAACGTGACATAGACAACTGTCCTGCTGTGGAGAACCCCATCCTCACCGGAGTGGAGAGAACGTGACATAGACAACTGTCCTGCTGTGGAGAACCCCATCCTCACCAGAGTGGAGAGAACGTGACATAGACAACTGTCCTGCTGTGGAGAACCCCATCCTCACCAGAGTGGAGAGAACGTGACATAGACAACTGTCCTGCTGTGGAGAACCCCATCCTCACCAGAGTGGAGAGAACGTGACATAGACAACTGTCCTGCTGTGGAGAACCCCATCCTCACCAGAGTGGAGAGAACGTGACATAGACAACTGTCCTGCTGTGGAGAACCCCATCCTCACCGGAGTGGAGAGAACGTGACATAGACAACTGTCCTGCTGTGGAGAACCCCATCCTCACCGGAGTGGAGAGAACGTGACATAGACAACTGTCCTGCTGTGGAGAACCCCATCCTCACCAGAGTGGAGAGAACGTGACATAGACAACCTGCTGTGGAGAACCCCATCCTCACCAGAGTGGAGAGAACGTGACATAGACAACTGTCCTGCTGTGGAGAACCCCATCCTCACCAGAGTGGCGAGAACGTGACATAGACAACTGTCCTGCTGTGGAGAACCCCATCCTCACCGGAGTGGAGAGAACGTGACATAGACAACTGTCCTGCTGTGGAGAACCCCATCCTCACCGGAGTGGAGAGAACGTGACATAGACAACTGTCCTGCTGTGGAGAACCCCATCCTCACCGGAGTGGAGAGAACGTGACATAGACAACTGTCCTGCTGTGGAGAACCCCATCCTCACCAGAGTGGAGAGAACGTGACATAGACAACTGTCCAGCTGTGGAGAACCCCATCCTCACCAGAGTGGAGAGAACGTGACATAGACAACTGTCCTGCTGTGGAGAACCCCATCCTCACCAGAGTGGAGAGAACGTGACATAGACAACTGTCCTGCTGTGGAGAACCCCATCCTCACCGGAGTGGAGAGAACGTGACATAGACAACTGTCCTGCTGTGGAGAACCCCATCCTCACCGGAGTGGAGAGAACGTGACATAGACAACTGTCCTGCTGTGGAGAACCCCATCCTCACCAGAGTGGAGAGAACGTGACATAGACAACCTGCTGTGGAGAACCCCATCCTCACCAGAGTGGAGAGAACGTGACATAGACAACTGTCCTGCTGTGGAGAACCCCATCCTCACCAGAGTGGAGAGAACGTGACATAGACAACTGTCCTGCTGTGGAGAACCCCATCCTCACCAGAGTGGAGAGAACGTGACATAGACAACTGTCCTGCTGTGGAGAACCCCATCCTCACCAGATTGGAGAGAACGTGACATAGACAACCTGCTGTGGAGAACCCCATCCTCACCAGAGTGGAGAGAACGTGACATAGACAACTGTCCTGCTGTGGAGAACCCCATCCTCACCGGAGTGGAGAGAACGTGACATAGACAACTGTCCTGCTGTGGAGAACCCCATCCTCACCGGAGTGGAGAGAACGTGACATAGACAACTGTCCTGCTGTGGAGAACCCCATCCTCACCAGAGTGGAGAGAACGTGACATTAGACAACTGTCCTGCTGTGGAGAACCCCATCCTCACCGGAGTGGAGAGAACGTGACATAGACAACTGTCCTGCTGTGGAGAACCCCATCCTCACCGGAGTGGAGAGAACGTGACATAGACAACTGTCCTGCTGTGGAGAACCCCATCCTCACCGGAGTGGAGAGAACGTGACATAGACAACTGTCCTGCTGTGGAGAACCCCATCCTCACCGGAGTGGAGAGAACGTGACATAGACAACTGTCCTGCTGTGGAGAACCCCATCCTCACCAGAGTGGAGAGAACGTGACATAGACAACTGTCCTGCTGTGGAGAACCCCATCCTCACCAGAGTGGAGAGAACGTGACATAGACAACTGTCCTGCTGTGGAGAACCCCATCCTCACCAGAGTGGAGAGAACGTGACATAGACAACTGTCCAGCTGTGGAGAACCCCATCCTCACCAGAGTGGAGAGAACGTGACATAGACAACTGTCCTGCTGTGGAGAACCCCATCCTCACCAGAGTGGAGAGAACGTGACATAGACAACTGTCCTGCTGTGGAGAACCCCATTCTCACCGGAGTGGAGAGAACGTGACATAGACAACTGTCCTGCTGTGGAGAACCCCATCCTCACCAGAGTGGAGAGAACGTGACATAGACAACTGTCCTGCTGTGGAGAACCCCATCCTCACCAGAGTGGAGAGAACGTGACATAGACAACCTGCTGTGGAGAACCCCATCCTCACCGGAGTGGAGAGAACGTGACATAGACAACCTGCTGTGGAGAACCCCATCCTCACCAGAGTGGAGAGAACGTGACATAGACAACTGTCCTGCTGTGGAGAACCCCATCCTCACCGGAGTGGAGAGAACGTGACATAGACAACTGTCCTGCTGTGGAGAACCCCATCCTCACCAGAGTGGAGAGAACGTGACATAGGCAACCTGCTGTGGAGAACCCCATCCTCACCAGAGTGGAGAGAACGTGACATAGACAACCTGCTGTGGAGAACCCCATCCTCACCAGAGTGGAGAGAACGTGACATAGACAACTGTCCTGCTGTGGAGAACCCCATCCTCACCGGAGTGGAGAGAACGTGACATAGACAACTGTCCTGCTGTGGAGAACCCCATCCTCACCGGAGTGGAGAGAACGTGACATAGACAACTGTCCTGCTGTGGAGAACCCCATCCTCACCGGAGTGGAGAGGTTGATGAAAACAACACTTGTATTATATATTGGAGCATCAGTGTGTTCCTAGTCTTAATATTAATTCATAAACAGATAAATTAACAGACACGTTTCATTGGCGTGAAACACAAGCACGAAGCCGCACTATTGCAGGAAGTAGGACGCGCTTTGCATAGCAGCCTATTTTGACTTTGGTGCAAGATAATGAGAGCTCCTAGTCCACAGTACAGCTCCAAACCATATGGGTTTACAATCACCCTAACATCAATAGATAATGAGAGCTCCTAGTCCACAGTACAGCTCCAAACCATATGGGTTTACAATCATCCTTACATCAATAGATAATGAGAGCTCCTAGTCCACAGTACAGCTCCAAACCATATGGTTTACAATCACCCTAACATCAATAGATAATGATAACTAACAGCCCACAGTACAGCTCCAAACCATATGGGTCTAAAATCACCCTTACATCAATAGACAATGATAGCTCCTCGACTACAGCACAGCTCCAAACCGTATGGGTTTACACTCACCCTGACGTCATTAGTACTAAACCAATTGGAGGGTTTAAATCACCCTGACGTCATTAGTACTAAACCAATTGGAGGGTTTAAATCCCCTATGTGTCTTATCTATGTGGGGTGGCCAGTCCTCTTCTGGCTGTGCCGGGTGGAGATTATAACAGAACATGGCCAAGATGTTCAAATGTTCATAAATGACCTGCATGGTCCAATAATAATGAGGCAAAACAGTTGAAACTGGAGCAGCAGCACGGCCAGGTGGACTGGGGACAGCAAGGAGTCATCATGTCAGGTAGTCCTGAGGCATGGTCCTAGGGCTCAGGTCCTCCGAGAGAGAGAGAGAAAGAAAGAGAGAAAGAGAGAATTAGAGAGAGCATTCTATGGACATAGCATCCAGACGAAGTTGTCCAATCATTTTGAGCTTTGTTGCACATTGTCCCCAATACAGTAGATTAGTACCATTAAATCATTATGTTGTCTATGAAGGTCAAACAGAAGAAGGAACTTCAAGTCTAATCAATGAAAAACCATGTTCTTAACATCTCAAATTCTATATTATATAATTTCATCTCTGTAACTAATGACTGTATCCCAATAAACACCCCTACATTAACCCTTTCATCTCTGTAACTAATGACTCGCCAATAAACACCCCTACATTAACCCTTTCATCTCTGTAACTAATGACTATCACCAATAAACACCCCTACATTAACCCTTTCATCTCTGTAACTATTGACTCGCCAATAAACACCCCTACATTAACCCTTTCATCTCTGTAACTAATGACTGTATCCCAATAAACACCCCTACATTAACCCTTTCATCTCTGTAACTAATGACTGTATCACCAATAAACACCCCTACATTAACCCTTTCATCTCTGTAACTAATGACTCGCCAATAAACACCCCTACATTAACCCTTTCATCTCTGTAACTAATGACTGTATCCCAATAAACACCCCTACATTAACCCTTTCATCTATGTAACTAATGACTATCACCAATAAACACCCCTACATTAACCCTTTCATCTCTGTAACTAATGACTCACCAATAAACACCCCTACATTAACCCTTTCATCTCTGTAACTAATGACTATCACCAATAAACACCCCTACATTAACCCTTTCATCTATGTACCTAATGACTGTATCCCAATAAACACCCCTACATTAACCCTTTCATCTCTGTAACTAATGACTATCACCAGTAAACACCCCTACATTAACCCTTTCATCTCTGTAACTAATGACTATCACCAATAAACACCCCTACATTAACCCTTTCATCTCTGTAACTAATGACTGTATCCCAATAAACACCCCTACATTAACCCTTTCATCTATGTAACTAATGACTATCACCAATAAACACCCCTACATTAACCCTTTCATCTCTGTAACTAATGACTCACCAATAAACACCCCTACATTAACCCTTTCATCTCTGTAACTAATGACTCGCCAATAAACACCCCTACATTAACCCTTTCATCTCTGTAACTAATGACTATCACCAATAAACACCCCTACATTAACCCTTTCATCTCTGTAACTAATGACTATCACCAATAAACACCCCTACATTAACCCTTTCATCTCTGTAACTAATGACTGTATCCCAATAAACACCCCTACATTAACCCTTTCATCTCTGTAACTAATGACTCACCAATAAACACCCCTACAATAACCCTTTCATCTCTGTAACTAATGACTCACCAATAAACACCCCTACATTAACCCTTTCATCTCTGTAACTAATGACTCACCAATAAACACCCCTACATTAACCCTTTCATCTCTGTACCTAATGACGGTATCAACAACACTATAATTAACCCACCAGGATAACACTAAATAACATTCCTTTATCCAGTATGGAACTCAAACAAATATACAGGCGATTTAGGAGTCCTGATTTCACTTTTTTGCCAACATGTTTCCCAGGGTTGGGCTATGAGCAACAGAAATATCATATTTCCATGATTGTGAAATATGAAATAGGAATGTGGAATCAATCCCTAAGAACAATATGTTCAGACAGTGAAGGGCAGTGTGTGTGTGTGTGTGTGTGTGTGTGTGTGTGTGTGTGTGTGTGTGTGTGTGTGTGTGTACATGTGTGCATAATGTTTGCCTGTCTATGAAATGTTTATGGGAGTATGAAACACCCAGTTTCACGTAGGTTTAGGGTGTCTAGGGGGCCATGGGAACTCAAAGCTGGATTTGTTCAAGGACTATCTTAACATGTCCTTATTATCCACGTGGTACATGACCAATGGTTAAATCTATGACAACAAAGAGATTCTCTCACTGTAATATGCACCACAGTGAATTATAGCTTTCCCATGCGAGGATCACAGGAAGCAAGTTTCTATTTCAGTTGTCGTTCACTAAACTCTGTGATTCTATGATCAAGTCCAATTTAACGTCATTACTTTTCATAATCCATCAGATGTAGGAATGAGAGTCACTGGCGTAACGCAGTTTCTGTGTGTGTGTGTGTGTGTGTGTTTCATAATCCATCAGATGTATGAATGAGAGTTACTGGCGTAACGCAGTTTCTGTGTGTGTGTGTGTGTGTGTGTTTCATAATCCATCAGATGTAGAAATGAGAGTTACTGGCGTAACGCAGTTTCTGTGTGTGTGTGTGTGTGTGTGTTTCATAGTCCATCAGATGTAGGAATGAGAGTCACTGGCGTAACGCAGTTTCTGTGAAGCCCCGCAAGATCAGTAAAAAAATATACCTATGTCTGCGTTTGTCTCTCTCTCATTTCTACGCTGATAGTAGCTACACTATGACATTGCGTCGCCTTGCATTTTTGTGTGCAAATGTTTTCAGCGAGGCCTGTTGGTCCAGGTTGTACCCTGGACTGTTCTATAGTATTACCAACCCAGACCGTTTCTGTTGGTCCAGGTTGTACTCTGGACTGTTCTATAGTATTACCAACCCAGACCGTTTCTGTTGGTCCAGGTTGTACTCTGGACTGTTCTATAGTATTACCAACCCAGACCGTTTCTGTTGGTCCAGGTTGTACCCTGGACTGTTCTATAGTATTACCAACCCAGACCGTTTCTGTTGGTCCAGGTTGTATGCTGGACTGTTCTATAGTATTACCAACCCAGACCGTTTCTGTTGGTCCAGGTTGTACCCTGGACTGTTCTATAGTATTACCAACCCAGACCGTTTCTGTTGGTCCAGGTTGTACTCTGGACTGTTCTATAGTATTACCAACCCAGACCGTTTCTGTTGGTCCAGGTTGTACCCTGGACTGTTCTATAGTATTACCAACCCAGACCGTTCCTGTTGGTCCAGGTTGTACCCTGGACTGTTCTATAGTATTACCAACCCAGACCGTTTCTGTTGGTCCAGGTTGTACCCTGGACTGTTCTATAGTATTACCAACCCAGACCGTTTCTGTTGGTCCAGGTTGTACCCTGGACTGTTCTATAGTATTACCAACCCAGACCGTTCCTGTTGGTGCAGGTTGTACTCTGGACTGTTCTATAGTATTACAAACCCAGACCGTTTCTGTTGGTGCAGGTTGTACCCTGGACTGTTCTATAGTATTACCAACCCAGACCGTTTCTGTTGGTCCAGGTTGTACCCTGGACTGTTCTATAGTATTACCAACCCAGACCGTTTCTGTTGGTCCAGGTTGTACCCTGGACTGTTCTATGGTATTGCCAACCCAGACCGTTTCTGTTGGTCCAGGTTGTACCCTGGACTGTTCTATGGTATTACCAACCCAGACCGTTTCTGTTGGTGCAGGTTGTACCCTGGACTGTTCTATAGTATTACCAACCCAGACCGTTTCTGTTGGTCCAGGTTGTACCCTTGACTGTTCTATAGTATTACCAACCCAGACCGTTTCTGTTGGTCCAGGTTGTACTCTGGACTGTTCTATAGTATTACCAACCCAGACCGTTCCTGTTGGTCCAGGTTGTATGCTGGACTGTTCTATAGTATTACCAACCCAGACCGTTCCTGTTGGTCCAGGTTGTACCCTGGACTGTTCTATAGTATTACCAACCCAGACCGTTCCTGTTGGTCCAGGTTGTACCCTGGACTGTTCTATGGTATTACCAACCCAGACCGTTTCTGTTGGTCCAGGTTGTACTCTGGACTGTTCTATAGTATTACCAACCCAGACCGTTTCTGTTGGTCCAGGTTGTACTCTGGACTGTTCTATGGTATTACCAACCCAGACCGTTTCTGTTGGTCCAGGTTGTACTCTGGACTGTTCTATAGTATTACCAACCCAGACCGTTTCTGTTGGTCCAGGTTGTACCCTGGACTGTTCTATAGTATTACCAACCCAGACCGTTTCTGTTGGTCCAGGTTGTATGCTGGACTGTTCTATAGTATTACCAACCCAGACCGTTTCTGTTGGTCCAGGTTGTACCCTGGACTGTTCTATAGTATTACCAACCCAGACCGTTTCTGTTGGTCCAGGTTGTACCCTGGACTGTTCTATAGTATTACCAACCCAGACCGTTTCTGTTGGTCCAGGTTGTACCCTGGACTGTTCTATAGTATTACCAACCCAGACCGTTTCTGTTGGTCCAGGTTGTACCCTGGACTGTTCTATAGTATTACCAACCCAGACCGTTTCTGTTGGTCCAGGTTGTACCCTGGACTGTTCTATAGTATTACCAACCCAGACCGTTTCTGTTGGTCCAGGTTGTACCCTGGACTGTTCTATAGTATTACCAACCCAGACCGTTCCTGTTGGTCCAGGTTGTACCCTGGACTGTTCTATAGTATTACCAACCCAGACCGTTTCTGTTGGTCCAGGTTGTACCCTGGACTGTTCTATGGTATTACCAACCCAGACCGTTTCTGTTGGTCCAGGTTGTATGTTGGACTGTTCTATAGTATTACCAACCCAGACCGTTTCTGTTGGTCCAGGTTGTACCCTGGACTGTTCTATAGTATTACCAACCCAGACCGTTTCTGTTGGTCCAGGTTGTACTCTGGACTGTTCTATGGTATTACCAACCCAGACCGTTTCTGTTGGTCCAGGTTGTACTCTGGACTGTTCTATAGTATTACCAACCCAGACCGTTTCTGTTGGTCCAGGTTGTACCCTTGACTGTTCTATAGTATTACCAACCCAGACCGTTTCTGTTGGTCCAGGTTGTACCCTGGACTGTTCTATAGTATTACCAACCCAGACCGTTTCTGTTGGTCCAGGTTGTACCCTGGACTGTTCTATAGTATTACCAACCCAGACCGTTTCTGTTGGTCCAGGTTGTACTCTGGACTGTTCTATAGTATTACCAACCCAGACCGTTTCTGTTGGTCCAGGTTGTATCCTGGACTGTTCTATAGTATTACCAACCCAGACCGTTTCTGTTGGTCCAGGTTGTACCCTTGACTGTTCTATAGTATTACCAACCCAGACCGTTTCTGTTGGTCCAGGTTGTACCCTGGACTGTTCTATAGTATTACCAACCCAGACCGTTTCTGTTGGTCCAGGTTGTATCCTGGACTGTTCTATAGTATTACCAACCCAGACCGTTTCTGTTGGTCCAGGTTGTACTCTGGACTGTTCTATAGTATTACCAACCCAGACCGTTCCTGTTGGTGCAGGTTGTACCCTGGACTGTTCTATAGTATTACCAACCCAGACCGTTTCTGTTGGTCCAGGTTGTACCCTGGACTGTTCTATAGTATTACCAACCCAGACCGTTTCTGTTGGTGCAGGTTGTACCCTGGACTGTTCTATAGTATTACCAACCCAGACCGTTTCTGTTGGTCCAGGTTGTACCCTGGACTGTTCTATAGTATTACCAACCCAGACCGTTTCTGTTGGTCCAGGTTGTACCCTGGACTGTTCTATAGTATTACCAACCCAGACCGTTTCTGTTGGTCCAGGTTGTACCCTGGACTGTTCTATAGTATTACCAACCCAGACCGTTTCTGTTGGTGCAGGTTGTACCCTGGACTGTTCTATAGTATTACCAACCCAGACCGTTTCTGTTGGTCCAGGTTGTACTCTGGACTGTTCTATAGTATTACCAACCCAGACCGTTTCTGTTGGTCCAGGTTGTACCCTGGACTGTTCTATAGTATTACCAACCCAGACCGTTTCTGTTGGTGCAGGTTGTACCCTGGACTGTTCTATAGTATTACCAACCCAGACCGTTTCTGTTGGTCCAGGTTGTACCCTGGACTGTTCTATAGTATTACCAACCCAGACCGTTTCTGTTGGTCCAGGTTGTACCCTGGACTGTTCTATAGTATTACCAACCCAGACCGTTTCTTTTCAAACCCTCAATAACTGTTGTTTGCTAAAGATGATAATCTGGATTTGCCAATTTATTGTTAGTCCAGTATCCAGATTACCTTTCCCCAGAGCTTCCTAAACAGTTCATATCTTTCCCCAGAGCTTCCTATACAGTTAATACCTTTCCCTAATGTGTTGTGGCCGGCAATTAAGGAAAATGAGATGCTCAATTAAAGACTTTACAGAACTGCTGTATTTGAAGCCCTCCTTCCTTTTGCCTAAAAATGTTTATACCATCCCTGTAACTGTCGCTTCTGCAGAGAGATCGATTTCTAAAACTAAAACTCATAAATAAGTAAGCTCCACTCATTGCACCAGTCAGGTCGTAGGCTTGACCACAGCATTTTTCACCGAAAACCACTTACTTACAATCAGATAAAAATTAAATGCAAGGCCTGAGGTAGTTTGATCAGTCACGTTCCTGAAGCCCAAGAAACAAACACTTAGCTTCCGGCTACGTATGGAACTTAAAAAGGTTTATGAATGACTTTTGGGAGGCTTACTGTTTTTAATTTAAATTTAAATTTTTACATTGCTGACAGGCACACATTGGGGGCTACTGGGGAGTAAGGTGGTCATTGAGACGTTTTATTGTAGATCTGAAGCTGCATTCTGCTGTTGGACCACTAGGGGGTAGTGTTGTATAACAAGTGAAACCGATGAACAGTGTTACAGTTTTTCCCCCAGTTGTTTACACACTAAAATTGGAACTTGAAACGCAATCCCCGAAACCTGAAACTCATGTACTAAATCCCTATAGCAAGTCTGCAAAATCGCAAGCACAATTCCTGCTTTATACTCAGTTTTCAATTCTATATCACACTTTTTGCAAAACACTACACACAGTTCTCTACATTAGGCACACCATTCAAAATCACAATGCCAAGCTTTACACACAAATTGGCAACACCCACTCCTCACAGCTGTAAACACTAGTTGCTGCATTGTTCGAGCTGGATGTCTTGGGGCTGGATGTCTTGGAGCTGGATGCCTTGGAGCTGGATGCCTTGGAGCTGGATGCCTTGGAGCTGGATGCCTTGGAGCTGGATGTCTTGGAGCTGGATGCCTTGGAGCTGGATGTCTTGGAGCTGGATGTCTTGGAGCTGGATGCCTTGGAGCTGGATGTCTTGGAGCTGGATGTCTTGGAGCTGGATGCCTTGGAGCTGGATGTCTTGGAGCTGGATGTCTTGGAGCTGGATGCCTTGGAGCTGGATGTCTTGGAGCTGGATGCCTTGGAGCTGGATGTCTTGGAGCTGGATGTCTTGGAGCTGGATGTCTTGGAGCTGGATGCCTTGGAGCTGGATGTCTTGGAGCTGGATGTCTTGGAGCTGGATGCCGCTGGAAATCAACACATTTATGTTCACAGTTGACGAGGCTTCAACCAAGCCAAAGGAAGGGGATGGGGACGGGACATTATTGGCCACCGTGCCGTTGTGAATGTCCCTTTATTGTTCTATACGTCCCACCATATTCCCCATATCCTAAAAACTATCCAATAGTTTTTTTCCGGCATGGCGATGGAATGTGTATGAACGCCATCCCCTCGCACTCATGCCTCTTCTCCGGGCAATGGAGGATGCATGTGGTGAAGATGATGTGGGGGCTTTCGGTGCCTGGATCCGTCACTCCAGAAGATTCTTTCACCGCTGTTTAGCCAGGGAGAACATGGCTTGTGATGTAGATGAGGTGCTGTTTAGCCAGGGAGAACATGGCCTGTGATGTAGATGAGGTGCTGTTTAGCCAGGGAGAACATGGCTTGTGATGGAGATGTAGATGAGGTGCTGTTTAGCCAGGGAGAACATGGCCTGTGTTGTAGATGAGGTGCTGTTTAGCCAGGGAGAACATGGCCTTTGATGTAGATGAGGTGCTGTTTAACCAGGGAGAACATGGCCTGTGATGTAGATGAGGTGCTGTTTAGCCAGGGAGAACATGGCCTGTGATGTAGATGAGGTGCTGTTTAGCCAGGGAGAACATGGCTTGTGATGTAGATGAGGTGCTGTTTAGCCAGGGAGAACATGGCCTGTGAAGTAGATGAGGTGCTGTTTAGCCAGGGAGAACATGGCATGTGATGTAGATGAGGTGCTGTTTAGCCAGGGAGAACATGGCCTGTGATGTAGATGAGGTGCTGTTTAGCCAGGGAGAACATGGCTTGTGAAGGAGATGTAGATGAGGTGCTGTTTAGCCAGGGAGAACATGGCCTGTGATGTAGATGAGGTGCTGTTTAGCCAGGGAGAACATGGCTTGTGATGTAGATGAGGTGTTGTTTAGCCAGGGAGAACATGGCCTGTGATGTAGATGAGGTGTTGTTTAGCCAGGGAGAACATGGCCTGTGATGTAGATGAGGTGCTGTTTAGCCAGGGAGAACATGGCCTGTGATGTAGATGAGGTGCTGTTTAGCCAGGGAGAACATGGCTTGTGATGGAGATGTAGATGAGGTGCTGTTTAGCCAGGGAGAACATGGCCTGTGATGTAGATGAGGTGCTGTTTAGCCAGGGAGAACATGGCCTGTGATGTAGATGAGGTGTTGTTTAGCCAGGGAGAACATGGCCTGTGATGTAGATGAGGTGCTGTTTAGCCAGGGAGAACATGGCTTGTGAAGGAGATGTAGATGAGGTGCTGTTTAGCCAGGGAGAACATGGCCTGTGATGTAGATGAGGTGCTGTTTAGCCAGGGAGAACATGGCCTGTGATGTAGATGAGGTGCTATTTAGCCAGGGAGAACATGGCCTGTGATGTAGATGAGGTGCTGTTTATCCAGGGAGAACATGGCCTGTGATGTAGATGAGGTGCTGTTTAGCCAGGGAGAACATGGCTTGTGATGGAGATGTAGATGAGGTGCTGTTTAGCCAGGGAGAACATGGCCTGTGTTGTAGATGAGGTGCTGTTTAGCCAGGGAGAACATGGCCTTTGATGTAGATGAGGTGCTGTTTAACCAGGGAGAACATGGCCTGTGATGTAGATGAGGTGCTGTTTAGCCAGGGAGAACATGGCTTGTGATGGAGATGTAGATGAGGTGCTGTTTAGCCAGGGAGAACATGGCCTGTGTTGTAGATGAGGTGCTGTTTATCCAGGGAGAACATGGCCTGTGATGTAGATGAGGTGCTGTTTAGCCAGGGAGAACATGGCTTGTGATGGAGATGTAGATGAGGTGCTGTTTAGCCAGGGAGAACATGGCCTGTGTTGTAGATGAGGTGCTGTTTAGCCAGGGAGAACATGGCCTTTGATGTAGATGAGGTGCTGTTTAACCAGGGAGAACATGGCCTGTGATGTAGATGAGGTGCTGTTTAGCCAGGGAGAACATGGCCTGTGATGTAGATGAGGTGCTGTTTAGCCAGGGAGAACATGGCTTGTGATGTAGATGAGGTGCTGTTTAGCCAGGGAGAACATGGCCTGTGATGTAGATGAGGTGCTGTTTAGCCAGGGAGAACATGGCATGTGATGTAGATGAGGTGCTGTTTAGCCAGGGAGAACATGGCCTGTGATGTAGATGAGGTGCTGTTTAGCCAGGGAGAACATGGCTTGTGAAGGAGATGTAGATGAGGTGCTGTTTAGCCAGGGAGAACATGGCCTGTGATGTAGATGAGGTGCTGTTTAGCCAGGGAGAACATGGCTTGTGATGTAGATGAGGTGTTGTTTAGCCAGGGAGAACATGGCCTGTGATGTAGATGAGGTGTTGTTTAGCCAGGGAGAACATGGCCTGTGATGTAGATGAGGTGCTGTTTAGCCAGGGAGAACATGGCCTGTGATGTAGATGAGGTGCTGTTTAGCCAGGGAGAACATGGCTTGTGATGGAGATGTAGATGAGGTGCTGTTTAGCCAGGGAGAACATGGCCTGTGATGTAGATGAGGTGCTGTTTAGCCAGGGAGAACATGGCCTGTGATGTAGATGAGGTGTTGTTTAGCCAGGGAGAACATGGCCTGTGATGTAGATGAGGTGCTGTTTAGCCAGGGAGAACATGGCTTGTGAAGGAGATGTAGATGAGGTGCTGTTTAGCCAGGGAGAACATGGCCTGTGATGTAGATGAGGTGCTGTTTAGCCAGGGAGAACATGGCCTGTGATGTAGATGAGGTGCTGTTTATCCAGGGAGAACATGGCCTGTGATGTACATGAGGTGCTGTTTAGCCAGGGAGAACATGGCCTGTGATGTAGATGAGGTGCTGTTTAGCCAGGGAGAACATGGCTTGTGAAGGAGATGTAGATGAGGTGCTGTTTAGCCAGGGAGAACATGGCCTGTGATGTAGATGAGGTGCTGTTTAGCCAGGGAGAACATGGCCTGTGATGTAGATGAGGTGCTGTTTAGCCAGGGAGAACATGGCCTGTGATGTAGATGAGGTGCTGTTTATCCAGGGAGAACATGGCCTGTGATGTACATGAGGTGCTGTTTAGCCAGGGAGAACATGGCCTGTGATGTAGATGAGGTGCTGTTTAGCCAGGGAGAACATGGCTTGTGAAGGAGATGTAGATGAGGTGCTGTTTAGCCAGGGAGAACATGGCCTGTGATGTAGATGAGGTGCTGTTTAGCCAGGGAGAACATGGCTTGTGATGTAGATGAGGTGTTGTTTAGCCAGGGAGAACATGGCCTGTGATGTAGATGAGGTGTTGTTTAGCCAGGGAGAACATGGCCTGTGATGTAGATGAGGTGCTGTTTAGCCAGGGAGAACATGGCCTGTGATGTAGATGAGGTGCTGTTTAGCCAGGGAGAACATGGCTTGTGATGTAGATGAGGTGCTGTTTAGCCAGGGAGAACATGGCTTGTGAAGGAGATGTAGATGAGGTGCTGTTTAGCCAGGGAGAACATGGCCTGTGATGTAGATGAGGTGCTGTTTAGCCAGGGAGAACATGGCCTGTGATGTAGATGAGGTGCTGTTTATCCAGGGAGAACATGGCCTGTGATGTACATGAGGTGCTGTTTAGCCAGGGAGAACATGGCCTGTGATGTAGATGAGGTGCTGTTTAGCCAGGGAGAACATGGCTTGTGAAGGAGATGTAGATGAGGTGCTGTTTAGCCAGGGAGAACATGGCCTGTGATGTAGATGAGGTGCTGTTTAGCCAGGGAGAACATGGCTTGTGATGTAGATGAGGTGTTGTTTAGCCAGGGAGAACATGGCCTGTGATGTAGATGAGGTGTTGTTTAGCCAGGGAGAACATGGCCTGTGATGTAGATGAGGTGCTGTTTAGCCAGGGAGAACATGGCTTGTGATGGAGATGTAGATGAGGTGCTGTTTAGCCAGGGAGAACATGGCCTGTGATGTAGATGAGGTGTTGTTTAGCCAGGGAGAACATGGCCTGTGATGTAGATGAGGTGCTGTTTAGCCAGGGAGAACATGGCCTGTGATGTAGATGAGGTGCTGTTTAGCCAGGGAGAACATGGCCTGTGATGTAGATGAGGTGCTGTTTAGCCAGGGAGAACATGGCCTGTGATGTAGATGAGGTGCTGTTTATCCAGGGAGAACATGGCCTGTGATGTACATGAGGTGCTGTTTAGCCAGGGAGAACATGGCTTGTGATGTAGATGAGGTGCTGTGGCCAGGGAGAACATGGCTTGTGATGGAGATGTAGATGAGGTGTTGTGGTCAGACTGAAATAGGAGACAGGATGCAGCCTACTGTATTTTTTCTTACATTTTTCACGTGTTTTTGTATTTTTTGTGTTTAGAGTTTTAAAAGAATGAGCCTCTTTTATTTTTTATTTTTGTACAGAAAACTCTTTATCTTACTGAATGTTATTCCTGGTTTTCTCCTGTTGGGTTTGGAAAGTGTTACATACAAAACACAAGTGTTCAAATAATACTGCATTTTGGAAATAAATTACCTATGTTTTTGTGTGTGTTTATTTGTGTATATTTGAGTAGGTATACATTACTGTAACAATCCTTTACAACCGGCTACAGTGTAACACTGAACAAGCAAAAGGAATAAACCTACTGATGGATCTTCATTAGTGGTGTTTAGTGTTGATCACATCAGTGTTGGTTGGTAGACAGATCTATTCATAGTGTTTAGTGTTGATCACATCAGTGTTGATTGGTAGATCTATTCATAGTGTTTAGTGTTGATCACATCAGTGTGTTGTTGGTTGGTAGACACATCTATTCATATGATGAGTGTGTGTCATTTTGATGCAAAAAAACCCCTAACATTTTGGAAAGAGAGAAAACAGTTCTGAATGCAGTGTTTGCTTTTTCTAGGGATTTGTGGGACGTGTGCAAACAATTGTGGAAAACTGTAATAGTCAAATCTTGTATTTGTCAGATGCTTGGTAAACAACAGGTGTAGACTTACAGTGAAATGCTGACTTTACAGGCCTTCCCAACAACGCAGAGAGAAAGAGAAATACAAACACAAGGAACAAATTCACAACGAGTAAGGAGAGTTTGGTTAAATACACAGGGTTCCATGTGCAGGAGACGAGTGAGGGGTTATGGTATACTAATGCAGTAGTGTAGTTGTCTCTCTCTCTCTGCCCGTATTCATCTCTCTTTTCACCCTCCATTCAGACCTCCATGGTAGGCGGGAGAGGCGGGTCATGCCTAAAACCTATGCCCAGGAGAGTGCCTCCTGCCTGGTACCGGTTCACTCAGCCTCCCCTGAGAGGACTATTCACACATCTGACATCCTGTCCAACTCAGGATTGTGTGTGGGTTTGAGAGAGAAATACTGACCATGTTTAGATGTTCTTTTACCACAAACGTTTTGATAAATTGGTTGCTTTTTAAAGAGAAACCTGATCCAGCAACTGCTGAAAATAACATCTTTAAGAGGAAAGAATTTAACCTTTCCTTTCCCCCCTCCTTGCTTACACACACACACACTCTATCTCTCTCTCTATTTCTCTATTTCTCTCTCTCTCTCTCTCTCTCTCTCTCTCTCTCTCTCTCTACCTCTCTCTCTACCTCTCTCTCTCTCCCTTTACCTCTGAGGGTTTGAAAACATCACAGCACCATGTATAGGCAATGTAACATGTTTTATGTCAGTGTTTTATTGTGTTTGGACAGCTGACTAACTACTGCTAGTTGGACTAACTACTGCTAGCTGACTAACTACTGCTAGCTGACTAACTACTGCTAGGTGACTAACTACTGCTAGCTGACTAACTACTGCTAGGTGACTAACTACTGCTAGGTGACTAACTACTGCTAGGTGACTAACTACTGCTAGCTGACTAACTACTGCCAGCTGACTAACTACTGCTAGGTGACTAACTACTGCTAGCTGACTAACTACTGCTAGGTGACTAACTACTGCTAGCTGACTAACTACTGCTAGGTGACTAACTACTGCTAGCTGACTAACTACTGCTAGCTGACTAACTACTGCTAGCTGATGACTACCTACTGCTAGGTGACTAACTACTGCTAGCTGACTAACTACTGCTAGGTGACTAACTACTGCTAGGTGACTAACTACTGCTAGCTGACTAACTACTGCTAGGTGACTAACTACTGCTAGCTGACTAACTACTGCTAGCTGACTAACTACTGATAGGTGACTAACTACTGCTAGCTGACTACCTACTGCTAGGTGACTAACTACTGCTAGCTGACTAACTACTGCTAGGTGACTAACTACTGCTAGCTGACTAACTACTGCTAGGTGACTAACTACTGCTAGCTGACTAACTACTGCTAGCTGACTAACTACTGCTAGGTGACTAACTACTGTTAGCTTACTAACTACTGCTAGGTGACTAACTACTGCTAGGTGACTAACTACTGCTAGCTGACTAACTACTGCTAGGTGACTAACTACTGCTAGCTGACTAACTACTGCTAGCTGACTAACTACTGCTAGCTGACTAACTACTGCTGGTGATTCCTGTGGGCTTTCCGCTAGCACAGACACGTGCTAACCAAGACCTCAAATTAGCACTCGCACGGCACAGAGAGAGCCTCCATTACAATCTAATTGCTGCCTGTGAGCTGGGAAGACACATATTTGCGGTGATCTAAATTAGCATAATTAACCAATGTTAATTGTTGTTGATGTTGGATTTGATGGATTGTTTAGTGTTCTGTGGAGCAAATAAGTCATTGGGCTCGTCACACTAATTATCGATGGGCTTTTCTGTCGAATAGAAAACTCTGAAATAGTGTTTAGAAAATCAATGTGTTTGCTGGAACATTTTAAACAGACATTTTGTGACAAACACAACACCTCCTTACTTACCGACTTGAGGTTTTTATTCACCACTTGATAGGACCAGAGAAAACTCAAGGCCCTTTTCCTAACTACAGGCCAAAAGCTTTTCCTGGTCCGATGAGCAGGATCAACACACGGCACCACAGTTTTCACTGTCCATTGATTTAAAAGAGGGAAACCCAGACCATGGTATTCAACCAAACTCATTATCCCTCATGTCTGATATGAGGGTAAGGCTGTGCTCCAGGATGTCTCTTACATTAAACATTTCTAGTCCCTTTCATTTCCCCCATTTCTCAAGACCTTCATAACACATCAGTCAACAGTGTTAATTGTTGCATATTAAAACCACATCTCCAGCTACCCACAACTCTTTACACGCACGCACGCACGCACGCATGCACACACACACACACACACACACACACACACACACACACACACACACACACACACACACACACACACACACACACACACACACACACACACACACAGCTCTTACAAACAGACCTCTCTGCCCACAACTCTTTAAAAAGCCATGCGTTGGTGGAATACTCAGCATTTTAGGGGAATATGATCTTATACTATAAAAAAATACAGACTTTGAAAATTGTGTCTGCATGGATATGACGGCTCCATGGTCACCCAGGGTGAACTCTCTCTCTCTCGCTCTGTCTCTCTCTCTCTCTTTGCCTCTCTCTCTCTTTCTATCGCTCTCTCACTCTCTCTCGCTCTGTCTCTCTCTTCTGTCTCTGTCTCTCTCTCTCTTTCTATCGCTCGCTCACTCTCTCTCGCTCTCTCTCTCTGTCTCTCTCTCTTTCTATCGCTCTCTCACTCTCTCTCTCTCTCTCTCTTTCTATCGCTCTCTCTCTCTCTCTTTCTATCGCTCTCTCTCTCCCCCCCCTCTCTCTCTCTCTCTCTCTCTCTCTCTCTCTCTCTCTCTATCGCTCTCTCTCTCTCTTTCTATCACTCACTCACTCTCTTTCTATCGCTCTCTCACTCTCTCTCTCTCCCTTAATTTCTCTCTACACTCTACATTTATCTAGATACCATACCCCAATCATTGATTTATAATGACAATCCACATTTCAATACTTAGCCAGTTTTGTATTTCATCCTTTGGCAACATGCAGCCTGACGAGCTGAGAAGCAGGAAGCTGACGTTATAGCTGACGAGCTGAGAAGCAGGAAGCTGACGTTATAGCTGACGAGCTGAGAAGCAGGAAGCTGACGTCATAGCTGACGAGCTGAGAAGCAGGAAGCTGACGTTATAGCTGACGAGCTGAGAAGCAGGAAGCTGACGTTATAGCTGACGAGCTGAGAAGCAGGAGGCTGAGGTTATAGCTGACGAGCTGAGAAGCAGGAAGCTGACGTTATAGCTGACGAGCTGAGAAGCAGGAAGCTGACGTTATAGCTGACGAGCTGAGAAGCAGGAAGCTGACGTTATAGCTGACGAGCTGAGAAGCAGGAAGCTGACGTTATAGCTGACGAGCTGAGAAGCAGGAAGCTGACGTTATAGCTGACGAGCTGAGAAGCAGGAAGCTGACGTTATAGCTGACGAGCTGAGAAGCAGGAAGCTGACGTTATAGCTGACGAGCTGAGAAGCAGGAAGCTGACGTTATAGCTGACGAGCTGAGAAGCAGGAAGCTGACGTTATAGCTGACGAGCTGAGAAGCAGGAAGCTGACGTTATAGCTGACGAGCTGAGAAGCAGGAAGCTGACGTTATAGCTGACGAGCTGAGAAGCAGGAAGCTGACGTTATAGCTGACGAGCTGAGAAGCAGGAAGCTGACGTTATAGCTGACGAGCTGAGAAGCAGGAACCTTCCGCGCGGCCAGGCGCCTGACCATGAAAACACTGGGAATTAAAAATATTAACAAAGTGGACTTTTTTCAGAGAGCTTTTTTTGTTTTGTTAATTCCCTGTCGTCGACAACACTGCACTGGCTCTGTTAGATTACATTTCAACTTCTAATTAAGGGAGCACATTTGTACTAAGCTTTATCAATCATAATACACACTCATGTGAATGTACATGTTGCTGTGTACACGGTTAACGTGTCCTACATTCGTCCATAAACATCATGTTTGAAGATAAATAAGTTATTTTGAGCTACTTATAATGCGTCTTCCAAAAAATGTTTTCCAATGATATGTTTTTCATACATTGTTGAGTCGAGCGCAATTACGGTTTAGTATAAATTACACGTTGCTCTACCCGCAAGACATATGCAATCATATTTCAAAACACAGCAGTCATTTCTGTGTAACTGCTTGCGGTTCAGATTTGATGTAAATGTTATTGAGGGTTTTAGTATGGGACGAGATATTTTGAGCAGAATGGTTGTGTTTATTTTACCAACGGAGCAGATACTGGACCACATCCATGGAACTCCCACACAAACAACTGGGATGGATTGGGGATAGTCTGTAATCCACTACAAGCCCTCTGTAGGAAACTTCTAGAACAAGTATTGCATATGGAACTAGGATAAGATCTTCTAGGACAACAAGTATTGTATATAGAAGTAGGATAATAACTTATAGAATAACAAGTATTGTATATAGAACTAGGATAATAACTTCTAGGACAACACCAGTTCTATAAACCTGCTTCCTCTACACCTCCTCTATAGTCTTCTATAAACCTGCTCCCTCTACACCTCCTCTATAGTGTTCTATAAACCTGCTCCCTCTACACCTCCTCTACCTAGTGTTCTATAAACCTGCTTCCTCTACACCTCCTCTATAGTATTCTATAAACCTGCTCCTTCTACACCTCCTCTACCTAGTCTTCTATAAACCTGCTCCCTCTACACCTCCTCTCTAGTCTTCTATAAACCTGCTCCCTCTACACCTCCTCTATAGTCTTCTATAAACCTGCTCCCTCTACACCTCCTCTACCTAGTGTTCTATAAACCTGCTCCCTCTACACCTCCTCTATAGTATTATATAAACCTGCTTCCTCTATACCTCCTCTACCTAGTGTTCTATAAACCTGCTCCCTCTACACCTCCTCTATAGTCTTCTATAAACCTGCTTCCTCTACACCTCCTCTATAGTCTTCTATAAACCTGCTCCCTCTACACCTCCTCTACCTAGTGTTCTATAAACCTGCTCCCTCTACACCTCCTCTATAGTATTATATAAACCTGCTTCCTCTATACCTCCTCTACCTAGTGTTCTATAAACCTGCTCCCTCTACACCTCCTCTACCTAGTGTTCTATAAACCTGCTTCCTCTACACCTCCTCTATAGTATTCTATAAACCTGCTCCTTCTACACCTCCTCTACCTAGTGTTCTATAAACCTGCTCCCTCTACACCTCCTCTATAGTATTCTATAAACCTGCTCCTTCTACACCTCCTCTACCTAGTGTTCTATAAACCTGCTCCCTCTACACCTCCTCTACCTAGTGTTCTATAAACCTGCTCCCTCTACACCTCCTCTACCTAGTGTTCTATAAACCTGCTCCCTCTACACCTCCTCTACCTAGTGTTCTATAAACCTGCTTCCTCTACACCTCCTCTATAGTATTCTATAAACCTGCTCCTTCTACACCTCCTCTACCTAGTGTTCTATAAACCTGCTCCCTCTACACCTCCTCTACCTAGTGTTCTATAAACCTGCTTCCTCTACACCTCCTCTATAGTATTCTATAAACCTGCTCCTTCTACACCTCCTCTACCTAGTCTTCTATAAACCTGCTCCCTCTACACCTCCTCTCTAGTCTTCTATAAACCTGCTCCCTCTACACCTCCTCTATAGTCTTCTATAAACCTGCTCCCTCTACACCTCCTCTACCTAGTGTTCTATAAACCTGCTCCCTCTACACCTCCTCTATAGTATTATATAAACCTGCTTCCTCTATACCTCCTCTACCTAGTGTTCTATAAACCTGCTCCCTCTACACCTCCTCTATAGTCTTCTATAAACCTGCTTCCTCTACACCTCCTCTATAGTCTTCTATAAACCTGCTCCCTCTACACCTCCTCTACCTAGTGTTCTATAAACCTGCTCCCTCTACACCTCCTCTATAGTATTATATAAACCTGCTTCCTCTATACCTCCTCTACCGAGTGTTCTATAAACCGGCTCCCTCTACACCTCCTCTACCTAGTGTTCTATAAACCTGCTTCCTCTACACCTCCTCTATAGTATTCTATAAACCTGCTCCTTCTACACCTCCTCTACCTAGTGTTCTATAAACCTGCTCCCTCTACACCTCCTCTATAGTATTCTATAAACCTGCTCCTTCTACACCTCCTCTACCTAGTGTTCTATAAACCTGCTCCCTCTACACCTCCTCTACCTAGTGTTCTATAAACCTGCTCCCTCTACACCTCCTCTACCTAGTGTTCTATAAACCTGCTTCCTCTATACCTCCTCTACCTAGTGTTCTATAAACCTGCTCCCTCTACACCTCCTCTATAGTATTCTATAAACCTGCTCCTTCTACACCTCCTCTACCTAGTGTTCTATAAACCTGCTTCCTCTATACCTCCTCTACCTAGTGTTCTATAAACCTGCTCCCTCTACACCTCCTCTACCTAGTGTTCTATAAACCTGCTCCCTCTACACCTCCTCTACCTAGTGTTCTATAAACCTGCTTCCTCTATACCTCCTCTACCTAGTGTTCTATAAACCTGCTCCCTCTACACCTCCTCTACCTAGTGTTCTATAAACCTGCTTCCTCTATACCTCCTCTACCTAGTGTTCTATAAACCTGCTCCCTCTACACCTCCTCTACCTATTGTTCTATAAACCTGCTTCCTCTACACCTCCTCTATAGTATTCTATAAACCTGCTCCTTCTACACCTCCTCTACCTAGTGTTCTATAAACCTGCTCCCTCTACACCTCCTCTACCTAGTGTTCTATAAACCTGCTTCCTCTACACCTCCTCTATAGTATTCTATAAACCTGCTCCTTCTACACCTCCTCTACCTAGTGTTCTATAAACCTGCTCCCTCTACACCTCCTCTACCTAGTGTTCTATAAACCTGCTCCCTCTACACCTCCTCTATAGTATTCTATAAACCTGCTCCCTCTACACCTCCTCTATAGTATTCTATAAACCTGCTCCCTCTACACCTCCTCTATAGTATTCTATAAACCTGCTCCCTCTACACCTTCTCTACCTAGTGTTCTATAAACCTGCACCCTCTACACCTCCTCTATAGTATTCTATAAACCTGCTCCTTCTACACCTCCTCTACCTAGTGTTCTATAAACCTGCTCACTCTACACCTCCTCTACCTATTGTTCTATAAACCTGCTTCCTCTACACCTCCTCAATAGTCTTCTATAAACCTGCTCCCTCTACACCTCCTCTATAGTCTTCTATAAACCTGCTCCCTCTACACCTCCTCTCTAGTCTTCTATAAACCTGCTCCCTCTACACCTCCTCTATAGTCTTCTATAAACCTGCTCCCTCTACACCTCCTCTACCTAGTGTTCTATAAACCTGCTCCCTCTACACCTCCTCTACCTAGTGTTCTATAAACCTGCTTCCTCTACACCTCCTCTATAGTATTCTATAAACCTGCTCCTTCTACACCTCCTCTACCTAGTGTTCTATAAACCTGCTCCCTCTACACCTCCTCTACCTATTGTTCTATAAACCTGCTTCCTCTACACCTCCTCAATAGTCTTCTATAAACCTGCTCCCTCTACACCTCCTCTACCTAGTGTTCTATAAACCTGCTCCCTCTACACCTCCTCTATAGTGTTCTATAAACCTGCTCACTCTACACCTCCTCTACCTAGTGTTCTATAAACCTGCTTCCTCTACACCTCCTCTATAGTATTCTATAAACCTGCTCCCTCTACACCTCCTCTACCTAGTGTTCTATAAACCTGCTCCCTCTACACCTCCTCTATAGTATTCTATAAACCTGCTTCCTCTACACCTCCTCTATAGTATTCTATAAATCTGCTCCTTCTACACCTCCTCTACCTAGTGTTCTATAAACCTGCTCCCTCTACACCTCCTCTACCTATTGTTCTATAAACCTGCTTCCTCTACACCTCCTCAATAGTCTTCTATAAACCTGCTCCCTCTACACCTCCTCAATAGTCTTCTATAAACCTGCTCCCTCTACACCTCCTCTACCTAGTGTTCTATAAACCTGCTCCCTCTACACCTCCTCTATAGTATTCTATAAACCTGCTCCTTCTACACCTCCTCTACCTAGTCTTCTATAAACCTGCTTCCTCTATACCTCCTCTACCTAGTGTTCTATAAACCTGCTCCCTCTACACTTCCTCTATAGTCTTCTATAAACCTGCTTCCTCTACACCTCCTCTATAGTCTTCTATAAACCTGCTCCCTCTACACCTCCTCTACCTAGTGTTCTATAAACCTGCTTCCTCTACACCTCCTCTATAGTATTATATAAACCTGCTCCCTCTACACCTCCTCTACCTAGTCTTCTAAAAACCTGCTCCCTCTACACCTCCTCTACCTAGTGTTCTATAAACCTGCTTCCTCTACACCTCCTCTATAGTATTCTATAAACCTGCTTCCTCTATACCTCCTCTACCTAGTGTTCTATAAACCTGCTCCCTCTACACCTCCTCTACCTAGTGTTCTATAAACCTGCTCTCTCTACACCTCCTCTACCTAGTGTTCTATAAACCTGCTCCCTCTACACCTCTATATACTCTGCATGTTTCAATTACCCACCCACCCACCCCCACACACACACACACACACACACACACACACACACCCACACACAGACACACACACACACACACACACACCCATACACACACATTTACATACACACACTCACACACACTCGAAGAAGAGGGCAGTGCGTGAACATGTTTGTTGAAAGGTGTGCCTTACTTCCTGAATGCTCATTTAAATATCGTAAACAAATGTAGCCGAGGGAGAGAAGGTGATAAGTCAACCTCGGCCAGACTGATTTGTATAATTGTCTCTGCATGTTTCAATTACTGTATGGGTGAATGGAGAGGGAGATGGAGATAAAAGATAAGATAAAGATAAAAGATAGAGGGGGAAAGAGAGAGAAGAGAGGGAGAGAGAAGGGGTGAGAGAGAGGGGATGAGAGAGAGAGAGAGAGAGAGAGAGAGAGAGAGAGAGAGAGAGAGAGGGGAGGAAGGGAGGGGGAGAGAAGGAGGGAGGGAGAGAGAGAGAGAGCGGAGGGAGAGAGAGAGAGAGCGCGGGGGGGAGAGAGAGAGAGATACAGTGTCTTGCGAAAGTATTCAGCCCCCTTGAACTTTGCGACCTTTTGCCACATTTCAGGCTTCAAACATAAAGATATAAAACTGTATTTTTTTGTGAAGAATCAACAACAAGTGGGACACAATCATGAAGTGGAACGACATTTATTGGATATTTCAAACTTTTTTAACAAATCAAAAACTGAAAAATTGGGCGTGCAAAATTATTCAGCCCCTTTACTTTCAGTGCAGCAAACTCTCTCCAGAAGTTCAGTGAGGATCTCTGAATGATCCAATGTTGACCTAAATGACTAATGATGATAAATACAATCCACCTGTGTGTAATCAAGTCTCCGTATAAATGCACCTGCACTGTGATAGTCTCAGAGGTCCGTTAAAAGCGCAGAGAGCATCATGAAGAACAAGGAACACACCAGGCAGGTCCGAGATACTGTTATGAAGAAGTTTAAAGCCGGATTTGGATACAAAAAGATTTCCCAAGCTTTAAACATTCCAAGGAGCACTGTGCAAGCGATAATATTGAAATGGAAGGAGTATCAGACCACTGCAAATCTACCAAGACCTGGCCGTCCCTCTAAACTTTCAGCTCATACAAGGAGAAGACTGATCAGAGATGCAGCCAAGAGGCCCATGATCACTCTGGATGAACTGCAGAGATCTACAGCTGAGGTGGGAGACTCTGTCCATAGGACAACAATCAGTCGTATATTGCACAAATCTGGCCTTTATGGAAGAGTGGCAAGAGGAAAGCCATTTCTTAAAGATATCCATAAAAAGTGTCGTTTAAAGTTTGCCACAAGCCACTTGGGAGACACACCAAACATGTGGAAGAAGGTGCTCTGGTCAGATGAAACCAAAATTGAACTTTTTGGCAACAATGCAAAACGTTATGTTTGGCGTAAAAGCAACACAGCTCATCACCCTGAACACACCATGCCCACTGTCAAACATGGTGGTGGCAGCATCATGGTTTGGGCCTGCTTTTCTTCAGCATGTACAGGGAAGATGGTTAAAATTGATGGGAAGATGGATGGAGCCAAATACAGGACCATTCTGGAAGAAAACCTGATGGAGTCTGCAAAAGACCTGAGACTGGGACGGAGATTTGTCTTCCAACAAGACAATGATCCAAAACATAAAGCAAAATCTACAATGGAATGGTTCAAAAAATAAACATATCCAGGTGTTAGAATGGCCAAGTCAAAGTCCAGACCTGAATCCAATCGAGAATCTGTGGAAAGAACTGAAAACTGCTGTTCACAAATGCTCTCCATCCAACCTCACTGAGCTCGAGCTGTTTTGCAAGGAGGAATGGGAAAAAATGTCAGTCTCTCGATGTGCAAAACTGATAGAGACATACCCCAAGCGACTTACAGCTGTAATCGCAGCAAAAGGTGGCGCTACAAAGTATTAACTTAAGGGGGCTGAATAATTTTGCACGCCCAATTTTTCAGTTTTTGATTTGTTAAAAAAGTTTGAAATATCCAATAAATGTCGTTCCACTTCATGATTGTGTCCCACTTGTTGTTGATTCTTCACAAAAAAATACAGTTTTATATCTTTATGTTTGAAGCCTGAAATGTGGCAAATAGTCGCAAAGTTCAAGGGGGCCGAAAACTTTCGCAAGGCACTGTACCTTTTGTCTTTCTTAAATGAAACATTCTAGACACACTCACACACAGACCGTCAGTAATTTCATTAAAAAGTCCCCCCCCCCTTAAAAATAAACACCAAAATATATCCTGTACTGCATACCATACTCACCTTTCCCTCTACCACACAATACAGCCACCCTGCTCTCCAGTTCCACCAGGCCCTGTCCTCCTTCGTGGACGGTCATGTACAACACTTCCACCCTCAGCCAGTGATGGCCCGACCAGAAAAAGTCCCCCAGCTTGCGTTGCAGCAGACCGGCGGGGGGTTGAGGACAGCCGGTTTATGCCACAGGGAAGATGCCACCAGGTTGTTGACGCTTGGGACAGGAGCCACCTCCACCTGGCTAGTGTTGACAACACTGCCTGTGACAGCCCCTCTCAGTTCTTCCTGACACACCTCTCCGAGAGAGAGAGAGAGAGAGAGAGAGAGAGAGAGACCAAATCATGAGAAAACAAAAAGATAATTACTTAACATATTGGAAAGAATTTACAAAAAAACAGATCAAAATTTTGCCCTAAACAGAGAGTACACAGTGGCAGAGTACCTGACCACTGTGACTGACCCAAAATTGACTATGTACCGACTCAGTGAGCATATCCTTGCTATTGAGAAAGGCCGCCAAAGGCAGACCTGCCTCTCAAGAGAAGACAGGCTATGTGCACACTGCCCACAAAATGAGGTGGAAACTGAGCTGCACTTCAAAACTAGAACATTGAATAGAACATTGAAATACAGTCTTCTCCCCTTAGCGTTTGCCTGTGACAACCTAGGGGTAAAAAATGTGTGTGTTTTTTGAGCCAGACAAGGAGAGGGGGAATTCATTTAAATTCATATCTGCACCCACAATGTGGAAGGAGATTTCCCACAGAAGGAAGAGAGAGAGAGAGAGAGAGAGAGAGAGAGAGAGAGAGAGAGAGAGAGAGAGAGAGAGAGAGAGAGAGAGAGAGAGAGAGAGAGAGAGAGAGAGAGAGAGAGAGAGAGAGAGAGAGAGAGAGAGAGAGAGAGAGAGAGAGAGAGAGAGAGAGAGAGAGAGAGAGAGAGAGAGAGAGAGAGAGAGAGAGAGAGAGAGAGAGAGAGTGCATTTCCCCTCTACAAAATGAAACCCCATTTTCTCAGTCCCACATCCTGGCTGAATTGTGTGTGTGTGTGTGTGCATATATGTGTGTATGTGGTCTCTCTCTCTCTCTCACGCACACACACACACACACTGTCACGACTTCCGCCGAAGTCGGATCCTCTCCTTGTTTGGGCGGCGCTCGGCGTCGCCTGTCTTCTAGCCATCGTCGATCCACTTTTCATTTTCCATTTGTTTTGTCTTGTTTTTTTCTCACACCTGGTTTCAATTCCCTCATTTACTTGTTGTGTATTTAACCCTCTGTTCCCCCCATGTCTTTGTGTGGGATTGTTTATTGTAGTGCTTGTGCACGTTCCCCGGGAGCGCACGCCGGGTTATTTTTCTGTTCATTTATCTTGTTGTTCTGGATGCTGTTGGTTTTGCTTAATAAATCTCCGGTTATTACCCAGTTCTGCTCTCCTGCGCCTGACTTCTCTGTCTCCAATTACGCACCCTGCTACACAGACAGACAGACAAACACAGACACACAGACACAGACACACACTCATATACACATACAGACACACACACACAGACACACACACAGACACACATACATTCTGGTATGTCTGGCTCTTGCCCCTGATTTCCGGGGCGACCAGGGTAAGAGAGAGAGAGAGAGAGAGAGATCACATTTATTATCCTACCTGAATCCTTATCTGTCCATTAGAGTTGTGGTTTTGGTGGGAGTGGCTTGACTATCATCTATAATCATGTGAAGGAGGAACTTTACTCCGTCACACAGCACTCCATTGGTGGGAGAGGGAGAGCTTATTTGGACAGGGATGATTGACAAATGCAGGGACATCGGCAACCGTTGTCAAGAAAGGCAACTGATTTGTATGTTTGATGATGGGGCCAGAAAATATGTGCTGTCATAAAATGTAGTACGTTTCATGTATAAAATATAGATCTTTATTTAATTATTCATGGAAGGTGTACCTCTGAAATGTAAATAAATAAGCCATATTACTGAGTTTATTTTGGTTCTTTATTATGCTACAATTTGACATTTAAAACAAACAGATGGATGGGCAAGAGATATACAGTACATTTCAACATCAATTCTGATACTGAAATCATTCTTAAATTAGGTTGTTCATACAAAGTTCAATCAGGAAATGATATGTGTGTACTTATAACTGCAATAAAAAAGTGCATATTCATGTACAACATGTATTGAATAGTTAAAAAACAATACATTATCAGCAAATACACACCATATTCTCAAACAAAGGCACCATTTAGTCCAAATTGTCAGTACATAGTTATAAGAACATAACAGAATATGGGCTGGTTTTCTCCAGCTTGTAACCAGAATACGAATAGAACCTCTCATTCTGTCATAGCTTTTCTTTTTCTCTCCTTGGACACCAGCTGTATGCAGTTAAATGAAACACGTTAGTTAAAAATAGATTGGGGTCTCTCTCTCTCTCTCTCTCTCTCTCTCTCTCTCCCTCTCTCTCTCTCTCCTTCTCTCTCTCTCTCTCTCTCTCTCTCTCTCTCTCTCCCTCTCTCTCTCGCTCTCCCTCTCTCTCTCTCTCTCTCTCCTCAACTGACACATTGAAAATGAGAAACAGGGTGGACATTTCTGTCACCTCCCCACTCCTCCCTCCCTCCCTCCCTCCCTCCCTCCCTCCCTCCCTCCCTCCCTCCCTCCCTCCCTCCCTCCCTCCCTCCCTCCCTCCCTCCCTCCCTCCCTCCCTCCCTCCCTCCCTCCCTCACCGTCTGACCTTCAGCTTTGTGAGGGTGGAAATTGTGAACATCTATGGGGCTTAAGTGTAATCATGTAGTTAGCTGTAGGGAGAGATTTAGACTGGCTGGGCCTGGGTCTGGGTCTGGGCCTGGGTCTGGGCCTGGGTCGGAGACTGCTCCTTTATGGAAACACACACAACCAATCAGACATCTGGTGTCTACTTCTAAGTCTATAGGTGAGCCCGCCACTGGTAATTCCACGGACTTCTGAAAGAACAAAATCACAAAAAAGATGGGAAAATGAGGAATGCTTAGAGTGTTTTTGTTCTTCTTCTTTGTTTTTGGCTGTGGGCATTTAAGATTGGTCAGGGTGAAGCATTTACAAATGATTTAACTGGTTGTGTTTTTGGGGAATTTGTTCTAACGTTCACGTTTTTAACGGGATTCCTTTCTGTCTCAGATTAATGTTAATCTAAAAACTTTTCCACTAATAATATTCTTCAAGAAATATTTAGAGATCTATTCAATGTGTATCACCGAAGGTCAGTGTTACCCTTAATCAGTTAAACAAGGTGTGTTACTGCTTTG
Source organism: Oncorhynchus mykiss (assembly GCF_013265735.2). Lineage (NCBI taxonomy): Eukaryota > Metazoa > Chordata > Actinopteri > Salmoniformes > Salmonidae > Oncorhynchus > Oncorhynchus mykiss. Next base: position 11,646,253 of record NC_048579.1, read on the forward strand.
GTTGGAGCTAAAGCCTGAACCCACAACAACCCTCGTGAGATTGCTCAGCCCTGTTTAATTCCCTTACATGTCCAGTAGGTGGCAGTGTGTATCCATCTACATGACATGGCTTCTCGCTGTAAAATCAAATAAGATGTTGATATCCAGGGAACAGTATTAGGAGAGAGAGAATGGGAGGGAGGGAGGAGCTGATGTCAGTGTGTTAATGTCAAAGACAGAACATTTTAAACAAGTCAGTCTTTAGCTCTGCTTCTAGAACATGCTAAAGTGACATCGATGACGTACACCCTGATCACAGCCTGATCACACCCTGATCACAGCCTGATCACACCCTGATCACAGCCTGATCACAGCGTGATCACACCCTGATCACAGCCTGATAACACCCTGATCACAGCCTGATCACAGCCTGATCACAACCTCATCACAGCCTGATCACATCCTGATCACAACCTGATCACACCCTGATCACAACCTCATCACAGCCTGATCACAACCTGATCACACCCTGATCACACCCTGATCACAGCCTGATCACAGCCTGATCACAGCCTGATCACAGCCTGATCACACCCTGATCACACCCTGATCACAGCCTGATCACAACCTCATCACAGCCTGATCACAACCTGATCACACCCTGATCACACCCTGATCACAGCCTGATCACAGCCTGATCACAGCCTGATCACAGCGTGATCACAACCTCATCATAAAGCACATTTAAAATGCTAGAACCATACACATTTAGGAAGCTAGAACCGTACACATTTAGGCAAGCTAGAACCGTACACATTTAGGAAGCTAGAACCTCCCTCCCCTCTCCCTCCTCAAAACAACATAGAAACAATCGTTTTAAACTCAATCACACAGTCGATGTGTCAAAATGTTTTACCCTCTCTCTTGCTCTCTCCCTATCTCTTGCTCTCTCCCTATCTCTTGCTCTCTCCCTCTCTCTTGCTCTCTCCCTATCTCTTGCTCTCTCCCTATCTCTTGCTCTCTCCCTCTCTCTTGCTCTCTCCCTATCTCTTGCTCTCTCCCTATCTCTTGCTCTCTCCCTCTCTCTTGCTCTCTCCCTATCTCTTGCTCTCTCCCTATCTCTTGCTCTCTCCCTATCTCTTGCTCTCTCCCTATCTCTTGCTCTCTCCCTATCTCTTGCTCTCTCCCTCTCTCTTGCTCTCTCCCTATCTCTTGCTCTCTCCCTCTCTCTTGCTCTCTCCCTATCTCTTGCTCTTTTTCTACTTATCTCTCTTTCCCCATGCAAATCTGCTTATTGTATTACACTATATAATTTTAAAAAATGCAATGGAGTCTTAAAATAATTAGAACATTCCAAGAATCAAATTGATTGTACTTATCTTCAGTGCTCGGAATCTAGTATCTCTCTCTCTCTCTCTCTCTCTCTCTCTCTCTCTCTCTCTCTCTCTCTCTCTCTCTCTCTCTCTCTCTCTCTCTCTCTCTCTCTCTCTCTCTCTCTCTCTCTCTCTCTCTCTCTCTCTCTCTCTCTCTCTCTCTCTCTCTCTCTCTCTCTCTCTCTCTCTCTCTCTCTCTCTCTCTCTTTCGTTCTCATCTTCAGCATCAGATTGTCATTTCTATGGATTTTCCGCCAGCTATACCAGCTCTGACCAGCTTCTTAGTAAACAGATTACATGTTCTTTCATCTCTTCCACAACATGTGAAATTATTTCTGCAATCAACTACAAAGTCCCTGTCCTGTCCCTGATCGGGCTTTGGCTTCTAGAAAACACTAGCCGTACCATGCAGATGTTCTCTCTTTCCTCTCTCCTGTCCCCTTCTCTCTCACTCCCTTACTGTAATCAACAGGCCGTCTGCAGGTTATGGTTGTATGAATGTTCGATAGGTGCCCTCTGCTAAAGTGATGCTCTGTAGCCCACTTCTACTTTGACATCAAATCAAGGACATGGTGTGTGTGTGTTTGTGTTTGTGTGCGTGTGCGCGAGTGTGTGTGTGTGTGTGTGAGAGAGAGAGTGTATTGGAGAATATGTGTGTGTGTCCTGATCAATTAGTCCAGACAGAGCATCCTCTTTAAGTAGAGTGATAAGCGCTGGACTCTGATGTTGAACAGGGTAAATTGGAAGTGAAGATTGCCTTCCGCTCCACTTTATCTTTCCCCACTAACACAGCTCTCTGCTGTAGACTCCAACTACACCTATTGATCTGACCATCCTGGTAAATTAAGAAGGAGACAGCTTGGCTATTAGAGCTGTGGTTGGGACTGGGGTGGTCACGGGGGTGTGGGGGGTAGAGGAGAGGAGAGGAGAGAATGTGGAAGAAGAGAGTGAGAGAGACTTAGAGTGAGAGAGAGAGAGAGAGAGAGAGAGATAAAGAAAGAGAGAGAAAGAGAGGGAGAGAGAGAGAGAGAGAAAGAGAGAGAGAGAGAGATAAAGAGAGAGAGAGAGAAAGAGAGGGAGAGAGAGAGAGAGAGAGAGAGAAAGAGAGAGAGAGAGATGAAGAGAGAGAGAGAAAGAGAGGGAGAGAGAGAGAAAGAGAGAGAGAGAGATAAAGAGAGAGAGAGAGAAAGAGAGGGAGAGAGAGAGAAAGAGAGAGAGAGAGAGAGGGGAAGTGGAAGATGAGAGAGAGAGATAAAGAGAGAGGAGAGAGAGAGAGAGAGAGAGAGAGAGAGAGAGAGAATGTGCAAGATGAGAGAGAGAAAGAGAGAGAGAATGTGGAAGATGAGAGAGAGAGAGAGATAAAGAGAGAGAGGGAGAGAGAGGAGAGGATGTGATAGATGAGAGGGAGAGGGAGGGAGGAGCAGCTGGTGTCCAAAACCAGCAGGTAGGTATGATGCCGAGGATGGATAGATAGAGATAGAGGGAAGGTATAATGTTGAGGATGGAGAGATAGAGGGAAGGTATGATGTTGAGGATGGAGAGATAGAGGGAAGGTATAATGTTGAGGATGGAGAGATAGAGGGAAGGTATAATGTTGAGGATGGATAGATAGAGATAGAGGGAAGGTATACTGTTGAGGATGGAGAGATAAAGGGAAGGTATGATGTTGAGGATGGAGAGATAGAGGGAAGGTATAATGTTGAGGATGGATAGATAGAGATAGAGGGAAGGTATAATGTTGAGGATGGAGAGATAGAGATAGAGGGAAGGTATGATGTTGAGGATGGAGAGATAGAGGGAAGGTATAATGTTGAGGATGGAGAGATAGAGGGAAGGTATGGTGTTGAGGATGGAGAGATAGAGGGAAGGTATACTGTTGAGGATGGAGAGATAAAGGGAAGGTATAATGTTGAGGATGGAGAGATAGAGGGAAGGTATAATGTTGAGGATGGATAGATAGAGATAGAGGGAAGGTATAATGTTGAGGATGGAGAAATAAAGGGAAGGTATGATGTTGAGGATGGATAGATAGAGATAGAGGGAAGGTATAATGTTGAGGATGGAGAGATAGAGGGAAGGTATAATGTTGAGGATGGAGAAATAAAGGGAAGGTATGATGTTGAGGATGGAGAGATAGAGGGAAGGTATGATGTTGAGGATGGATAGATAGAGATAGAGGGAAGGTATAATGTTGAGGATGGAGAAATAAAGGGAAGGTATGATGTTGAGGATGGATAGATAGAGATAGAGGGAAGGTATAATGTTGAGGATGGAGAGATAGAGGGAAGGTATAATGTTGAGGATGGATAGATAGAGATAGAGGGAAGGTATACTGTTGAGGATGGAGAGATAAAGGGAAGGTATAATGTTGAGGATGGAGAGATAGAGGGAAGGTATAATGTTGAGGATGGATAGATAGAGATAGAGGGAAGGTATAATGTTGAGGATGGAGAAATAAAGGGAAGGTATGATGTTGAGGATGGATAGATAGAGATAGAGGGGAGGTATAATGTTGAGGATGGAGAGATAGAGGGAAGGTATGGACTCAAACGAGAGACAGAGATGGAGAAAGAAAGGTCGTTAGAGAGAGACGGGCTGATATTTAAATAAAACCTCCCTTCACCCTTGACCCTGTGGAGGGGTGCGTCCGTGCCTCTAGGACAGCCTGCTACTTATGCGAAGTGAATTAAGGAAATGTATATAAATATTTATATGCTGCTCATCCCCTGGCCGTAATGGAAGATAATATGTCACCGTGACACTGCATAGTCGGGAAAACACATCACACACACCGCAAATCAGAATGGATGAATTATACGCATGTGGCCAGCCGCAGGATTTCTCTAATACAAGGACCAAAAGGCCAATCTGTGCAGAGGTAACATCTAGGGGTAATATCTAGGGGTAATATCTAGTGGTAATATCAAGGGGTAATATCTAGGGGTAATATCTAGGGGTAATATCTAGGGGTAATATCTAGGGGTAATATCTATGGGTAACATCTAGGGATAACATCTAGGGGTAATATCTAGGGGTAATATCTAGGGGTAATATCTAGGGGTAATATCTAGGGGTAATATCTAGGGGTAACATCTAGGGGTAACATCTAGGGGTAATATCTAGGGGTAATATCTAGGGGTAATATCTAGGGGTAATATCTAGTGGTAATATCTAGGGGTAATATCTAGGGGTAATATCTAGGGGTAATATCTAGTGGTAATATCTAGTGGTAATATCTAGGGGTAACATCTAGGGGTAACATCTAGGGGTAATATCTAGGGGTAATATCTAGGGGTAATATCTAGGGGTAACATCTAGGGGTAACATCTAGGGGTAATATCTAGGGGTAATATCTAGGGGTAATATCTAGGGGTAATATCTAGGGGTAACATCTAGGGGTAACATCTAGGGGTAATATCTAGGGGTAATATCTAGGGGTAATATCTAGGGGTAATATCTAGGGGTAATATCTAGTGGTAATATCAAGGGGTAATATCTAGGGGTAACATCTAGGGGTAACATCTAGGGGTAACATCTAGGGGTAATATCTAGGGGTAATATCTAGGGGTAATATCTAGGGGTAATATCTAGGGGTAATATCTAGGGGTAATATCTAGGGGTAACATCTAGGGGTAATATCTAGGGGTAATATCTAGGGGTAATATCTAGTGGTAATATCTAGGGGTAACATCTAGGGGTAATATCTAGGGGTAATATCTAGGGGTATTATCTAGTGGTAATATCTAGGGGTAATATCTAGGGGTAATATCTAGGGGTAATATCTAGTGGTAATATCTAGGGGTAATATCTAGGGGTAACATCTAGGGGTAACATCTAGGGGTAATATCTAGGGGTAATATCTAGGGGTAATATCTAGGGGTAATATCTAGGGGGAATATCTAGGGGTAATATCAAGGGGTAATATCTAGGGGTCATATCTAGGGGTAATATCTAGGGGTAATATCTAGGGGTAATATCTAGTGGTAATATCTAGGGGTAATATCTAGGGGTAATATCTAGTGGTAATATCTAGGGGTAATATCTAGTGGTAATATCTAGGGGTAATATCTAGGGGTAATATCTAGGGGTAATATCTAGGGGTAATATCTAGGGGTCATATCTAGGGGTAATATCTAGGGGTAATATCTAGGGGTAACATCTAGTGAAAACATCTAGGGGTAACATCTAGGGGTAACATCTAGGAGTAATATCTAGGGGTAATATCTAGGGGGAATATCTAGGGGTAATATCTAGGGGTAATATCTAGGGGTAAAATCTAGGGGTAATATCTAGGGGTAATATCTAGGGTTAATATCTAGGGGGAATATCAAGAGTAATGACTGAAATAAAGAATACTAGAATGCACAGAGATACAGGCAGGCCCTGAGTCAATTACATTATAGCTAATGTTAGGTAACATTCATCTGTTTTTGGAGCCTTCATTTTATACACATGAAATGTAAGATTTGTCTTTAGGTCGGAATGTGGAGTTTAGGTTGGTGTTGGTGTTGGTGTGTGTATGACTGTAGGATATATAATGGGTTTGAGAGAGAGGGAGCGAGAGAGAAATAGAGAGACAGGGAGAGAAATATATATATATAGAAAGAGAAAAATAGAGAGAGGGAGAGAGGTAGAGGAGAGAGAGAGAAGTAGAGAGAGGGAGAGAGAGAGGGACAAATGCAGAGAGAGAAATAAATAAAGAGAGAGAGAGAGAGAGAGAGAGAGAGAGAGAGAGAGGGGTAGAAAGAGAGAGAGAGGGGTAGAAATAGAGAGAGAGAGAGAGGGAGGGAGAAATACAGAGAGACAGAGGGAGGGAGTGAAATAGAGAGAGAGAGAGATAAATATATGTATATATATAGAGTAGAAGTACACAGAGAGAGAAATAGAGAGAGAGAAATAGAGAGAGAGGGGGAGAAAAAGAGAGAGGGGGTAGGTATAAAGTAATAGAGAGAGAGGAGGTAGGTATAAAGTAATAGAGAGAGAGGAGGTAGGTATAAAGTAATAGAGAGAGAGGAGGTAGGTATAAAGTCACAGAGAGAGGAGGTAGGTATAAAGTAATAGAGAGAGGGGGTAGGTATAAAGTAATAGAGAGAGAGGAGGTAGGTATAAAGTCACAGAGAGAGGAGGTAGGTATAAAGTAATAGAGAGAGAGGAGGTAGGTATAAAGTAACAGAGAGAGAGGAGGTAGGTATAAAGTAACAGAGAGAGGAGGTAGGTATAAATTAATAGAGAGAGAGGAAGTAGGTATAAAGTAATAGAGAGAGGAGGTAGGTATAAATTAACAGAGAGAGAGGAGGTAGGTATAAAGTCACAGAAAGAGGAGGTAGGTATAAAGTAATAGAGAGAGATGAGGTAGGTATAAAGTAATAGAGAGAGAGGAGGTAGGTATAAAGTAATAGAGAGAGAGGAGGTAGGTATAAAGTAACAGAGAGAGAGGAGGTAGGTATAAAGTAATAGAGAGAGAGGAGGTAGGTATAAAGTAATAGAGAGAGAGGAGGTAGGTATAAAGTAACAGAGAGAGAGGAGGTAGGAATAAAGTAACAGAGAGAGAGGAGGTAGGTATAAAGTCACAGAGAGAGGAGGTAGGTATAAAGTAATAGAGAGAGAGGAGGTAGGTATAAAGTAACAGAGAGAGAGGAGGTAGGTATAAAGTCACAGAGAGAGGAGGTAGGTATAAAGTAATAGAGAGAGAGGAGGTAGGTATAAAGTAACAGAGAGAGAGGAGGTAGGTATAAAGTAATAGAGAGAGAGGAGGTAGGTATAAAGTAATAGAGAGAGGAGGTAGGTATAAAGTCACAGAGAGAGGAGGTAGGTATAAAGTAATAGAGAGAGAGAGGAGATAGGTATAAAGTAACAGAGAGAGAGGAGGTAGGTATAAAGTAATAGAGAGAGAGGAGGTAGGTATAAAGTAATAGAGAGAGAGGAGGTAGGAATAAAGTAATAGAGAGAGAGGAGGTAGGTATAAAGTAACAGAGAGAGAGGAGGTAGGTATAAAGTCACAGAGAGAGGAGGTAGGTATAAAGTAATAGAGAGAGAGGAGGTAGGTATAAAGTAACAGAGAGAGAGGAGGTAGGTATAAAGTAATAGAGAGAGAGGAGGTAGGTATAAAGTAATAGAGAGAGGAGGTAGGTATAAAGTCACAGAGAGAGGAGGTAGGTATAAAGTAATAGAGAGAGAGAGGAGATAGGTATAAAGTAACAGAGAGAGAGGAGGTAGGTATAAAGTAATAGAGAGAGAGGAGGTAGGTATAAAGTAACAGAGAGAGAGGAGGTAGGTATAAAGTAATAGAGAGAGAGAGGAGATAGGTATAAAGTAACAGAGAGAGGGGGTAGGTATAAAGTAATAGAGAGAGAGGAGGTAGGTATAAAGTAACAGAGAGAGGAGGTAGGTATAAAGTAATAGAGAGAGAGTAGGTAGGTATAAAGTAATAGAGAGAGAGGAGGTAGGTATAAAGTCACAGAGAGAGGAGGGAGGTATAAAGTAACAGAGAGGAGATAGGTATAAAGTCACAGAGAGAGGAGGTAGGTATGAAGTAATAGAGAGAGAGGAGGTAGGTATAAAGTAATAGAGAGAGAGGAGGTAGGAATAAAGTAATAGAGAGAGGAGGTAGGTATAAAGTAATAGAGAGAGAGGAGGTAGGTATAAAGTCACAGAGAGAGGAGGTAGGTATAAATTAATAGATTGAGAGGAGGTAGGTATAAAGTAATAGAGAGAGAGGAGGTAGGAATAAAGTAATAGAGAGAGGAGGTAGGTATAAAGTAATAGAGAGAGAGGAGGTAGGTATAAAGTAATAGAGAGAGAGGAGGTAGGAATAAAGTAATAGAGAGAGGAGGTAGGTATAAAGTAATAGAGAGAGAGGAGATCGGTATAAAGTAATAGAGAGAGAGGAGGTAGGTATAAAGTAATAGAGAGAGAGGAGGTAGGTATAAAGTAATAAAGAGAGAGGAGGTAGGTATGAAGTAATAGAGAGAGAGGAGGTAGGTATAAAGTAATAGAGAGAGAGGAGGTAGGTATAAAGTAATAGAGAGAGAGGAGGTAGGTATAAAGTAATAGAGAGAGAGGAGGTAGGTATAAAGTAATAGAGAGAGAGGAGATAGGTATAAAGTAATAGAGAGAGAGGAGGTAGGAATAAAGTAACAGAGAGAGGGGGTAGGTATAAAGTAATAGAGAGAGGGGGTAGGTATAAAGTAACAGAGAGAGAGGGGGTAGGTATAAAGTAACAGAGAGAGGAGGTAGGTATAAAGTCACAGAGAGAGAGGAGGTAGGTATAAAGTAACAGAGAGAGGGGGTAGGTATAAAGTAACAGAGAGAGGAGGTAGGTATAAAGTAATAGAGAGAGGAGGTAGGTATAAAGTAACAGAGAGAGAGGAGGTAGGTATAAAGTAACAGAGAGAGAGGAGGTAGGTATAAAGTAACAGAGAGAGAGGAGGTAGGTATAAAGTAACAGAGAGAGAGGAGGTAGGTATAAAGTAACAGAGAGAGAGGAGGTAGGTATAAAGTCACAGAGAGAGAGGAGGTAGGTATAAAGTAACAGAGAGAGGAGGTAGGTATAAAGTAACAGAGAGAGGAGGTAGGTATAAAGTAACAGAGAGAGGGGGTAGGTATAAAGTCACAGAGAGAGAGAGGAGGTAGGTATAAAGTAATAGAGAGAGGAGGTAGGTATAAAGTAACAGAGAGAGGAGGTAGGTATAAAGTAACAGAGAGAGGAGGTAGGTATAAAGTAACAGAGAGAGGAGGAAGGTATAAAGTAACAGAGAGAGGGGGTAGGTATAAAGTAACAGAGAGAGAGGAGGTAGGTATAAAGTCACAGAGAGAGGAGGTAGGTATAAAGTAACAGAGAGAGGGGGTAGGTATAAAGTAACAGAGAGAAGGGGTAGGTATAAAGTAACAGAGAGAGGAGGTAGGTATAAAGTAACAGAGAGAGGGGGTAGGTATAAAGTAACAGAGAGAGAGGAGGTAGGTATAAAGTCACAGAGAGAGGAGGTAGGTATAAAGTAATAGAGAGAGAGGAGGTAGGTATAAAGTAACAGAGAGAGAGGAGGTAGGTATAAAGTAATAGAGAGAGAGGAGGTAGGTATAAAGTAATAGAGAGAGAGGAGGTAGGTATAAAGTCACAGAGAGAGGAGGTAGGTATAAAGTAATAGAGAGAGAGAGGAGATAGGTATAAAGTAATAGAGAGAGAGGAGGTAGGTATAAAGTAATAGAGAGAGAGGAGGTAGGTATAAAGTAACAGGGAGAGGAGGTAGGTATAAAGTAATAGAGAGAGAGGAGGTAGGTATAAAGTAATAGAGAGAGAGGAGGTAGGTATAAAGTCACAGAGAGAGGAGGTAGGTATAAAGTAACAGAGAGAGGAGGTAGGTATAAAGTCACAGAGAGAGGAGGTAGGTATAAATTAATAGAGAGAGAGGAGGTAGGTATAAAGTAATAGAGAGAGGAGGTAGGTATAAAGTCACAGAGAGAGGAGGTAGGTATAAATTAATAGAGAGAGAGGAGGTAGGTATAAAGTAATAGAGAGAAAGGAGGTAGGTATAAAGTAATAGAGAGAGAGGAGGTAGGAATAAAGTAATAGAGAGAGGAGGTAGGTATAAAGTAATAGAGAGAGAGGAGGTAGGTATAAAGTCACAGAGAGAGGAGGTAGGTATAAATTAATAGAGAGAGAGGAGGTAGGTATAAAGTAATAGAGAGAGAGGAGGTAGGAATAAAGTAATAGAGAGAGGAGGTAGGTATAAAGTAATAGAGAGAGAGGAGGTAGGTATAAAGTAATAGAGAGAGAGGAGGTAGGAATAAAGTAATAGAGAGAGGAGGTAGGTATAAAGTAATAGAGAGAGAGGAGATAGGTATAAAGTAATAGAGAGAGAGGAGGTAGGTATAAAGTAATAGAGAGAGAGGAGGTAGGTATAAAGTAATAAAGAGAGAGGAGGTAGGTATAAAGTAATAGAGAGAGAGGAGGTAGGTATAAAGTAATAGAGAGAGAGGAGGTAGGTATAAAGTAATAGAGAGAGAGGAGGTAGGTATAAAGTAATAGAGAGAGAGGAGGTAGGTATAAAGTAATAGAGAGAGAGGAGGTAGGTATAAAGTCACAGAGAGAGGAGGTAGGTATAAATTAATAGAGAGAGAGGAGGTAGGTATAAAGTAATAGAGAGAGAGGAGGTAGGAATAAAGTAATAGAGAGAGGAGGTAGGTATAAAGTAATAGAGAGAAAGGAGGTAGGTATAAAGTAATAGAGAGAGAGTAGGTAGGAATAAAGTAATAGAGAGAGGAGGTAGGTATAAAGTAATAGAGAGAGAGGAGATAGGTATAAAGTAATAGAGAGAGAGGAGGTAGGTATAAAGTAATAGAGAGAGAGGAGGTAGGTATAAAGAAATAGAGAGAGAGGAGGTAGGTATAAAGTAATAGAGAGAGAGGAGGTAGGTATAAAGTAATAGAGAGAGAGGAGATAGGTTTAAAGTAATAGAGAGAGAGGAGGTAGGTATAAAGTAACAGAGAGAAGGGGTAGGTATAAAGTAATAGAGAGAGGGGGTAGGTATAAAGTAACAGAGAGAGAGGGGGTAGGTATAAAGTAACAGAGAGAGGAGGTAGGTATAAAGTCACAGAGAGAGAGGAGGTAGGTATAAAGTAACAGAGAGAGGGGGTAGGTATAAAGTAACAGAGAGAGGAGGTAGGTATAAAGTAATAGAGAGAGGAGGTAGGTATAAAGTAACAGAGAGAGAGGAGGTAGGTATAAAGTAACAGAGAGAGAGGAGGTAGGTATAAAGTAACAGAGAGAGGGGGTAGGTATAAAGTAACAGAGAGAAGGGGTAGGTATAAAGTAACAGAGAGAGGAGGTAGGTATAAAGTAACAGAGAGAGGGGGTAGGTATAAAGTAACAGAGAGAGAGGAGGTAGGTATAAAGTCACAGAGAGAGGAGGTAGGTATAAAGTAACAGAGAGAGGGGGTAGGTATAAAGTAACAGAGAGAGGGG